>NC_036841.1:21230247-21244408 GCF_002910315.2 Salvelinus sp. IW2-2015
GAGAAAGGCCTGTAATTCATAGGTACACTTCAACTATGACAGACAAATGAGAAAAAAAATCCAGAAAATCACATTGTAGGATGTTTTATGAATTTATTTGCAAATTATGTGGAAAATAAGTATTTGGTCACCTACAAACAAGCAAGATTTCTGGCTCTCACAGACCTGTAACTTCTTCTTTAAAGAGGCTCCTTTGTCCTCCACTCGTTACCTGTATTAATGGCACCTGTTTGAACTTGTTATCAGTATAAAAGCACCTGTCCACAACCTCAAACAGTCACACTCCAAACTCCACTATGGCCAAGACCAAAGAGCTGTCAAAGGACACCAGAAACAAAATTGTAGACCTGCACCAGGCTGGAAGACTGAATCTGCAATAGGTAAGCAGCTTGGTTTGAAGAATCAACTGTGGGAGCAATTATTAGGAAATGGAAGACATACAAGACCACTGATAATCTCCCTCGATCTGGGGCTCCACGCAAGATCTCACCCCGCTGGGGGTCAAAATTATCACAAGAACGGTGAGCAAAAATCCCAGAACCACACGGGGGGACCTAGTGAATGACCTGCAGAGAGCTGGGACCAAAGTAACAAAGCCTACCATCAGTAACACACTACGCCGCCAGGGACTCAAATCCTGCAGTGCCAGACGTGTCCCCCTGCTTAAGCCAGTACATGTCCAGGCCCGTCTGAAGTTTGCTAGAGAGCATTTGGATGATCCAGAAGAAGATTGGGAGAATGTCATATGGTCAGATGAAACCAAATATAACTTTTTGGTAAAAACTCAACTCGTCGTGTTTGGAAGACAAAGAATGCTGAGTTGCATCCAAAGAACACCATACTACTGTGAAGCATGGGGTGGAAACATCATGCTTTGGGGCTGTTTTTCTGCAAAGGGACCAGGACGACTGATCCGTGTAAGGAAAGAATGAATGGGGCCATGTATCGTGAGATTTGAGTGAAAACCTCCTTCCATCAGCAAGGGCATTGAAGATGAAACGTGGCTGGGTCTTTCAGCATGACAATGATCCCAAACACACCGCCCGGGCAACGAAGGAGTGGCTTCGTAAGAAGCATTTCAAGGTCCTGGAGTGGCCTAGCCAGTCTCTAGATCTCAACCCCATAGAAATCTTTGGAGGGAGTTGAAAGTCCGTGTTGCCCAGCAACAGCCCCAAAACATCACTGCTCTAGAGGAATCTGCATGGAGGAATGGGACAAAAACCAGCAACAGTGTGTGAAGACTACAGAAAACGTTTGACCTCTGTCATTGCCAACAAAGGGTATATAACAAAGTATTGAGAAAAACTTTTGTTATTGACCAAATACTTATTTTCCACCATAATTTGCAAATAAATTAATAAAAAATCCTACAATGTGATTTTTCTGGATTTTTTTTCTCATTTTGTCTGTCATAGTTGAAGTGTACCTATGATGAAAATTACAGGCCTCTCATCTTTTTAAGTGGGAGAACTTGCACAATTGGTGGCTGACTAAATACTTTTTTGCCCCACTGTATGTCTCTGTCTGAATCGTCTACTCATGTCTACTTCAACTCAAACTAATACAAAACAGAATTGAGCCCAGAGCCTTGTTGCTGTCCACTCCCACTGTGTAAAACCCTTAAGGACTTGTCTTCCAGATCGCGTCAGGCTACGCCCACTCCCTGGCTCTAACAGACGAGGGCCTGCTGTATGCCTGGGGGGCTAACACCTACGGACAGCTGGGTACTGGCAACAAGAGCAACCAGCTCAGTCCTGTACAAATCATGGCTGAGAAGGAGAGGTAAGGGAGAGAACACACTCACAGGATTGAGATGTAGCTCTGGTGTCTACTACCGCCCACTAAAAGCCCCAGTTGATACTGTCATCTTTCAGAGACCAATGGTTAGTTCTCTTTTCTCTTCACCTTCTCTGTTGTATTCCATCCAGTATGGGTCCATACCGTAACACTGCATTGTCCAAACATTGGCTCACACACCAGATCTGGAATAATCTGTCTCTCTGAGTTTACATTATCCCTGTCACAATGAAGCAAYACTAGAATGGAGGGGAGAGATGGGGCCATTATGTTGTGGGCTGGGGTACAAATGGTTTTGACACTTGACAAGCATGAACTTTTCACTGAAAACATGCAAACCAGTTATTGGGATTTAATTRGGAATAGATCGTGGACATTTGTCATGTTCATTTCTATCTCTGAACGTTGTGTAACGTCAACACTCTCGAATGAGCCTCAGGCTGGCCTTGAGATCAAGCTACAAGACAGAGGSCACAATAAAACCAGCAATCTTCTATGTCCATGGAATACGGTCATGGCTAGATAGAATACAGTTTGTCAAAGTATAATATTTTAGCTAACCCTAACCTAATACTCCTAACCTGCTACGTTAATTCTCCTAACCTGCTGGATAAGTTRTCCTAACCTGCTGCGAAAAATCAATTCTGACATAAGCTACACTACATGACCAAAAGTATGTGGACACCTCATCCAACATCTCATTCCAAAATCATGGGCATTAATATGGACTTGGTCCCCCCTTTGTTGCTATAACAGCCTCCACTCTTCTGGGAAGGCTTTCTATTCGAGGTTGGAAGATTGCTGCGGGGACTTGCTTCCAAACTGCCACAAGCATTAGTGAGGTCGGGCAGTGATGTTGGCCGATCYGGCCTGGCTCGCAGTCTGCGTTCCAATTCATTCCAAAGGTGTTKGATGGGMTTGAGGTCAGGGCTCTGTGCAGGCCAGACAAGTTCTTCCACACCGATCTTGACAAGCCATTTCTGTATGGAACTCGCTTTGTGCCTGGGGGTATTGTCATGCTGAAACAGGAAAGGGCCTTCCACAAAGTTGSGAGCACAGAATGGTCTAGAATGTCATTGTATGCTGTAGTGTTAAGATTTCCCGTCACTGGAACTAAGGGGCCAAGCCCCAACCATGGAAAAACAGCTCCAGACCATTATTCCTCTTCCACCAAACTTTACAGTTGACACTATCCATTGGGACAGGTAGCTTTGTCCTGGCATCTGCCAAACCKAGATTCGTCCACCTGACTGCCAGATGGTGAAGCATMATTCATCACTCCAGAGAACGCATTTCTGCTGCTCCAGAGTCTAATGACGCTCCAGTTGACGCTTGGCATTGCGCATGGTGATCTTAGGCTTGTGTGTGGCTGTTCGGCCATAGAAACCCATTTCATGAAGCTCCRGATGAACAGTTATTGTGCTGATGTTGCTTCCAGWGGCAGTTTGGAACTCGGTAGTGAGTGTTGCAACCAAGGACAGATGATTTTTACGCACTACARGCTTCAGCACTCGGCAGTCCCGTTCTGTGAGCTTGTGTGGCCTACCACTTCGCGGCTGAGCCGTTGTTGCTCCTAGGCGTTTCCACTTCACTATAATAACAGCACTTACAGTTGACTTGAGCAGCTCTAGCAGTGCAGAAATTTGACGAACTGACTTGTTGGAAAGGTGGCGTCCTATGACAGTGCCAAGGTTGAAAGTCACGGAGCTCTTCATTCTACTGCRAATGTTTGTCTATGGAGATTGCATGGCTGTGTGCTCGATTTTTATACACCTGTCAGCAACAGGTGTGGCTGAAATGGCCAAATCCACTAATTCCAAATCCACTAATTCCATATACTTTAGTACATATAGTGTACATCCCATCTAGTTAAATTCATGGAACACCAGTGACTTCAGCAGTGTCCTGTCATTCTTCCTTCTCTTTTTCTGTTTCCTGTCTTCGTCTTAAAGGGGAGAGGGAGAGAGGCCCGCTGTAGGCAGCAAAAGGACAASGGAAAACACTGAAGAGGCGTGGCACAGAGAGACAGAGTAGGGAGACGTGTAAAGAAACAATGCACTCAAGAATCACAGAATTTCTTATAGCGGTCAAAAGACACAGGAGAGTACTGTTACTTGGTAGAGTGTGTGTGTGTGTGTGTGTGTAACACACTCCCTCCCTCCCCCCCAGCAGGATAGTGGAGATTGCGGCGTGCCACTCCACACACACATCTGCCTGTAAGACCCAGAGCGGCCAGGTGTACATGTGGGGCCAGTGTAGGGGTCAATCCATCGTGCTGCCACACCTCACACARTTCTCCTGCACTGARGACGTCTTCGCCTGCTTCGCTACGCCGTCTGTCATGTGGAGGCTACTCTCCATGGGTGAGTTAATTTAATCACTTATTCAATGTTATTTAAAGGTGCAGTATGTAACTTGGTTATAATGTGTGATTTTTATAATTTTTTTCTGATCTCTAAGTAGGTTCCCCTAACCCAGTGCTTCTCAATTATTTTCTGTTACGCCCCCCTAGGAAGAAGTAAACATTTCGCGCCCCCCCAACTCTCCGCCGCTACTGTAAATAGTATCATTTGTCTATAAAATTGTTATAGGTACACCTCTGCATAACATTGTATCCTTATTAACATTAAGAAAAACTAAAAAAGAAAGAAATATAGATCAACTTACAACAAAGAATAACTTTATTAACATTGTTTTTTAGTCTGTAACAAAAAAGACTTAAAGTGCATCACTTTGCCTGAAAAAAAAAAAATTTCAACCCTTATTTAAACTAATTTTTTTGACCATTAGATACTGAAAAATAAAATATAATCAATAAATAATAATAAATTCAAATTGATCAGCAACATTAACTCAGAGACACAATATATGAAACACTTTAACTTATAAAACAAAAATGAATAAAACAATTTGTGCTGATTTTTTTTTATCAAAATGAGGAAGTCAGGATTAATGGCTACAATGAGAACGGTTTAGCAAAGCGGGACGATTGTTGGCAATATTCGGCACGTTTTCGCTGAAAAAACTCAGCGGCTTATCAGCGTGATTGGGGTGTAATGTCTTTAAGTGACGCCTTCATTTATTTTGGCTTCATGCTGTCCGCTGCCAACATTTTAGACACAGTAAACATACCGGTCTTTTCTCCTCTCCCACCGTAGTCACAGTGAAGCCAAGCGCTACGTACGCGTCGTCATATTTCCTCGTCTTAGCTTTCGGGAGACTACTTTGTCTCATTATCTCCGTCTCTCTCCGCCTTCTTTTCATCCCTGTTAAATATTTTTCCATGGTGTCTCTTAAGGGTTTGTTATCTGCACTTCATGATCTCCTGCTCTGTGCTGTGTGCTCTTGTTCGGTGCAAAAAAAACCTACTCCCTGCGGCAAAAAAAAGCATGTTCCCCGGGGTCACACGCGCCCCCCCTGGCATCGCTCCGAGCCCCCCCAGGGGGGCGCGCCCCACTATTTGAGAAGGACTGCCCTAACCAATGGTCTAGGATAACCCTCTCTTACACACACACACACACCATGATTCCCAGCTAAGGCGTTGTGTTCTGTCGTAGAGCATGATGACTTCCTGACTGTGGCCCAGTCTCTGAGGAAAGAGTTCGACAGCCCTGAGACGGCCGACCTCAAGTTCAGCGTGGACGGGAAATACATCCACGTACACAAGGCTGTGCTCAAGATCCGGTATGTGAATTTTAGTCCCCCCAAAATATTTGTATTATACTGCTGAAGCAAGCACACACATTGTCTTTAAGAAATGTAGCTTTTCTAGTTTTAGCCTTTCCAATAGGACCAACCAGGTACAATAAAACCTGTCTATAGACGTAACACGACAACATAAGTGTCCATTGTTTCTGTCAGGTGTGAACACTTCCGCTCCATGTTCCAGTCCCACTGGACAGAGGACATGAAGGAGGTGATTGAGATCGACCAGTTCTCCTACCCRGTCTACCGCTCCTTCTTGGAGTTCCTCTACACTGACAACGTAGACCTGCCCCCAGAGGACGCCATCGGTGAGTTGGACTGAAGCAGGAATCCTGTTTAGGATCCATACAGACTCCAGACTCAAAACAAATMACTTTATTGAGTTAAAGTCCATCCATAGGAAAGCCGCTGTGTGTACGAACTATGTCTCTGTTTCAGGGCTGTTGGACCTGGCCACATCCTACTGTGAGAACCGTCTGAAACGTCTGTGTCAACACATCATTAAGAGAGGCATCACCGTGGAGAACGCCTTCTCTCTGCTCTCTGCCGCCGTGCGATACGACGCTGAGGTGAGACACACTGTGACAGAGTGTCACTACTAAGGGTTAACCACTCAAATGCTTACTGGTTACCACAAGCTTCTTGAGGCTGCCTTCTACGAGAGACGTTAGCCATGTCATTATGGACATATTAGTCAGATGACCTTGTATACCATCTTATACATATTTAGGTACTGTATACCAGGGGTAGGCAACTAGATTCAGCCGCGGGCCAATTTTTTTTTTTTATGCGTAGCGGATGGTCGGGGGTGCTGGAACATAATTATAAGTTGTACTCTACAAATTGGATAAAACTAAGCCCCAAAATAGATTTGATTTGAAAATAACAAAGATACCTTGATTACCTTACGTTAAGCTGTTTTTTTTTTCTGAATTCCTGGTGACTTTAGTCTTTTCTGACCCAAAACTAAGGGGGCCCCAAAAAATTACATGGGGGCCAGTTTTGGCCCGCGGGCCGCTTGTTGCTGACCTGCTGTATACTGTACCCTTGTTCATACTGTGACTGGATGTGATCGCTTCCCTGTAGGACCTGGAGGAGTTCTGCTTCAAGTTCTGTGTGAACCACCTGACAGAGGTGACCCAGACTGCAGCATTCTGGCAGATCGATGGCAACATGCTCAAAGAGTTCATCTGCAGAGCCAGCCGRTGTGGGGCCTTCAAAAACTGACTGACCACTAACCAGCCCCGAAGGAAGGACGAGGAAAGGGCTAGCATGAACTGGTTTGGCTTGACACTACTTGGCCATGGTAGAAAGGACAAAGAAGGAAATGGTATGAACWTGGAAACGGCTAGCTTGAACCGGATCTCTAAATTGCCATATTATTCATCCATTGAGACAATGTCTGGAGTGGTCATCTGGRGWGGTCATCWGGTGACTATGGCTCACCTCCAGTTACACAGCCAAAGAAGCCAAAGCCAGTCCCTGCCTATGCACCTAATATTCCACGCGGACAGGTGGCACTGTGGGGAGGAAGTTCCTTTACCAGTCAAAACAGTGACATCAGAGTTCGTTGTCTGTCACTGCATGTTTACAAACCTGCTAAATGGCATCAGACTACTCAGTTAGCGTCAGTTTAATTGGAGGACCATAGATCTAGCTTAAGATGGACACTGTTACATGCCTGACAATGTCTGGTGGCAGGGGATGGCAGTCAACCCCCCCCCCCGATTGCAGATTATTATTATATATTTTTTTGCATCAAAGTTGTGTACTTTGCTCTACTGTTGAAGGGTTGGATGTAGCTGGCCAGAAATATATTTTACAGGGTTTATGGTTCAGAGCCTGTGGATGTTTTGAGGAAATGACAGTTTCAATATGATTTGTAATATGCTGTGTACTGACAAAGTAGAGCAGAGCTTGTCATTTATTCATTCAGGCACGTTAATTCTCGAGACTTGAGATGAKCATGGTGATGCAATGCAACAATGAGCAGGAACTTGGTTTTCAACTCTTCAGTTCTTTTACCAGACAGAAAACAAAACATTTGGACCATATACAACTTGTTACTCTGTGTGAAKTRTTTTATTCTTACAAAAATAGATATCTACATTTTTTACTATTATTGCATTCCTTTGGTTGAGATTACCTACCCCTCCACCCCAGCATTTCCAATCATTCTGCTGCTTTGAATATTGTTTTAATGGTTTAACGTTCATTACTACATTCTAATTTACTTTGAAGCGAGTGTTTGTACTGAAATTTAAATTCAACGCATTGTACTCTTATTATTCTTTTTTCAAAAATAATTTGTTGCTTATGTTTTATTTTTGCGATTACATTTATTTTTGAAATATTTACAATTATTTAGGATGGAAACAGTTGATATTGGTGCCACAATTCTCAACATGTTTATCGACTTGCAAGTCATGAGATGCAACCACTTTGAAATAAACAAAACTACATTATTGTATACATTTCTGGATGATGCAATAGAAATGACTTCAAATATTCTTGTTTTGAACATTCATATGAGCAATGACAGATAATTACAAACATGTCCTTATGCTGCCATGTAGAGGCCATCACATACATTCTCTAATCCTAGAGACACTAGCCTAATGAATACCACTTTTATTATAAACTGGGAGGGTTGAGCCCTGAATGCTGATTGGCTGACAGCTGTGGTATATCATACCCTATACCACGGGTATGATATAACATTTATTTTTACTGCTCTAATTACGTTGGTAACCAGTTTATAATAGCAATAAGGTACCTCAGGGGTTTGTGATGTATGGCCAATGTACCACGGCCAAGGGCTGTGTTCAGGCATTTCGTTGTGCCTAAGAACAGCCCTTAGGTGTGGTACCTCCACGGGCCTTATTGCTTAAGATTATCACGTCATGAATGAAATGACATACTAATAATGGAATGCAGATGTAATCTAACAATAGTTTTTTAATTGCAACCAAGAATGCAGAACATTTACAACAAACACACTGCGTTTGACCGTTCTGGGGGTTGGGTGCAAGACAAGCTCCGCCTATTTGTTCCACGTCAGAAGATATAGGAAGAAGCCTAGCTTAGCTGTTCAGAAACCTACAACATCAAATCATCATACGTATTTGCCTTGTCTGGTGACGTTCGCTACATTTTACATTCAATTGATTGAATGGCAACGACGGATACTGTACAGTCGAACCAATATTTGAAACCAACCTGTGCCGCTTCATGCAACTGTAAAGGATATCGCGATGTAAGGGAAGCCAGCACACAAACCGACACCAAAGTACAAGGTGAGACTACTGCGCTGTCAGTTACTGGCGAGTTGACAGCTTGACAGAGAATGCTGCGAATGTTTTTACTGTTCGATATAATATTGCTACTCACACGGAATAATGAGCTTTGAGGCATATTAAAAATAAAGACGTGTCACCGTCTAGGCTTTTATTAGTTTGAACCCACACGTCTGTAACCTACGTAGTGGCTGTCTAGAAACGTCCAAACGGGATCCTTGTGACGTCCCAACTGTCTGACGTCACCCCATTGAAGTTTCTTATTTTTGTATTTTTTATTAACAAATATCAACAAAAGAGGAATAGTCACATGCAAACAAGCATACAAACAATTTACATTGCCAGGAATCCTAAACAAACAAATCATATTCATGAATAATACAAGTTTGGAATTGCCTTTTTGTTTTTCATTTTAGGTATAGTGCCATATTGTTTAAACTCATTTATAAAGTGAAAAAAGTTAGGTTTTGAATTAGAACATTTGTGAATATGAAATTTACCTAGTATTATTAGCAGTTTAATTAAATATACTACATCTTTGTCAGAATTTCTGAAATGTATCATTATATCAAAACCATTAAATAGTACAACCGGTCCTATTTTTTTTTGTTGTTGTAACAATTCTGTCACCCCATTGAAGTTGAAACTTAAATGGTAGCTTTTTCGGGTAGTGATGTTCCAAGGATAACGTGACTGGTTCTGCAAAGAGGTCTTGAGCTTTATGGCACCGGACAGGTAAGCTGGGCTTGCTCTGTAATAGTAGGGTTGCTGGATCAAGCATCCGTTTGGTTGTTCTCCCCTATGAATGCCAGAGTCACATACATGTTTTGAAGAGAAATGTACTGGCCAACAGTTTCACATTCTATGTCAGTGCTCCAGAGTTGGTGGGAAGAGGAAGCAAATGTCTGCCCAATGTTTGCTTTAACCTAAATAATTTCTTTGAGCTCAATGTGTTATCACTTGGGAGCAGCAAAGATCTAGTGGACAAAAAACTCACTAGCCTTCCCTGTTTGTAATCCTGTTTTTCTATGGTGTGTTTTTAGGTCATGGACCCAGGCTGTCCAAGGTTAACCTCTTCACCCTGCTCAGTTTATGGATGGAACTTTTCCCCAAGGAGGAACCAGAAGACATAAAGCAGAATGACTTTGTAAGTTTGACCTACAGTGCARTCAGAATGTATTTAGACCCCTTCCCCTTTTCCACATTTTGTTATGTTACAGCCTTTTCCCCTCATCAATCTACACACAACACCCCATAATAACAAAGTGAAAACAGGCTAAGTATTCAGACCCTTTGCTATGAGACTTGAAATTGAGCTCAGGTGCATCCTATTTCCATCGATCATCCATGAGATGTTTCTACAACTTGATTGGAATCTACCTGTGGTAAATTCAATTGATTGGACATGATTTGGAAAAGCACACACCTGTCTATATAAGGTCCCACAGTTGACTGTGCATTTCAGAGCAAAAAGCCATGAGGTCAAAGGAATTGTCCATAGAGTTCAGAGACAGGATTGTGTCGAGGCACAGATCTGTGGAAGGGTACCAAAACATTTCTGCAGCATTGAAGGTCCCCAAGAACACAGTGGCCTCCATCATTCTATCATTTTTTAAAATATATTTTACCTTTTATTTAACTAGGCAAGTCAGTTAAGAACAAATTCTTATTCACAATGACGGCCTAGGAACAGTGGGTTAACTGCCTTGTTCAGGGGCAGAATTAKATTTTTTACCTTGTCAGCTGGATTCGATCTTGCGACCTTTCGGTTACTAGTCCAACGCTCTAACCTGCCGACCCATTCTTAAATGGAAGAAGTTTGTAATCACCACGACTCTTCCTAGAGCTGGGCGCTCGGCCAAACTGAGCAATCGGGGGGATAAGGGCCTTGGCCAGGGAGGTGACCAAGAACCCGATGGTCACTCTGACAGAGCTCCAAAGTTCCTCTGTGGAGATGGGAGAACCTTCCAGAAGGACAACCATCTCATCATCACTCTATCAATCAGGCCTTTATGGTAGAGTGGCCAGGCGGAAGCCACTCAYCCCACTTGGAGTTTGCCAAAAGGCACATAAAGGACTCTCAGACAATGAGAAACAAGATTTTCTGGTCTGATAAAACCAAGCCTGAATTATTTGGCCTGAATGCAAAGCATCACGTCTGGATGAAACCTGGCACCATCCCTACGGTGAAGAGTGGATCTGCAGAGAAGAATGTGAGAAACTCTCCGAATACAGGTGTGCCAAGCTTGTAGCGTCATACCCAAGAAGACTTGAGGCTGTAATTGCTGTCAAAGGTGCTTCTACAAAGGTCTGAAAACTTATGTAAATGTGATATATATATATATTTTTTTTAATACATTTGCAAACATTTCTAAAAACCTGCTTTTGCTTTGTCAACATGGGGTATTGTGTGTAGATTGATGAAGTACATTTATTTAAATATCTATTTTAGAATAAGGCTGTGATGTGGAAAAAGTCAAGGGGTCTTAATACTTTCTGAATGCACTGTGTAGCGGCCATTACATATTGTTGTTAGAACGTTGGGCCAGTAACCGAAAGGTCGCTAGTTTGAATACCCGAGCCAACAAGGTGAATAATCTGTTGATGTGCCCTTGAGCAAGGCACTTAACCCTAATTTGCTCCAGGGGCGCCGTACTACTATGGCTGACCCTATAAAACAACACATTTCACTGCACCTATCAGGTGTATGTGTCAATTWWTWTTTTWTTTTTWATAGATAACATGCACTAAATGACCATATTGAGCATCATCAATTATATGATATGCATCATCTCCTGTCTGTTTCTGTGTGTCAGACGCGGGGTACAGGCCTGGTGGTGGTTCGGGACCAGAGGGTGGTGGGTCTCCACTGCTCCGGTCCAGAGCTCCACGTGGGGCAGGTAGCTGTGATCAGACACGGGCCCAGGCTGGCTGCCTCAGACCTCTACTTCTCTAGGAGACCCTGCGCTACCTGCCTCAAGATGCTTATCAATGGTGAGGAGATATATACATATACATACACACACACACACACACAGAGAGAGAGGTCACTTGTAATGTCTTGTCTCTTGTCTGTCATCTCCAGCTGGGGTGAGCCGCATCTCCTTCTGGCCTGGTGACCCTGAGATGAGTCTGCTAGCGGTCAGGCCTAATGGGACGGACTCCACTTCCCAGGAGGCCATGCTGGACGCCATTGCGTCCGAGAAGCTGAAGTCCAACAGCCGGCCCCACATCAGTGTGGTGGTGCAGCCCGTGGCCCCCGGCCTGCAGCAGTTTGTGGAGGAGACCTCCAGGGGGTGTGACTTCATGGCGAGGGTGTCGGGGGACGACCCCGAATTGGACGCCGGGGACTTCTACTGGAAGCAGAGGAGACGGAACCTGGACACTTTCTCCAAAGAGTTCCTAATCCCACACGATCAGTGCCACCGTGACATTCTCACCAAAATAGGTCCGTAGTACAATCATTCAATCATACTTGTTAGCTAGCTTGTGTTCACCGGTTAGCTGTATTTGGGCTATATTGGTATACTTGGGCTATACTCAAGATGGGTAGGTTTGAGGATCTCTTTTGCTCAAGAGGCCACGTGCCACGCCATCTGTTGTGTAGATCCTGTTAAATGAATGGTAAACATACTGTTTATAGATGAGGATTTGACACTGTTTTGCTACAGGTCTGGAGAACTTCTGCATGGAGCCGTACTTCTCCAACCTGCGTCAGAACATGAGGGAGCTGGTRGGMGTTCTGGCCTCAGTAGCTGCTAGRGTGCCTCTTCTCCAGCATGGCTTCTACAGGAAGGACTCCCAGCCTGCAACCTCGGAGCAGCCCCAGCCTCAGGGGGTGTCCCAGGAAATTGCCAGACACTGCATCGTACAGGCCAGACTGTTGGCCTACAGAACAGGTACCTGAAATATCTGTTTAGTAGTCTATATACTAGCCAGATTACTCATTCAAACTAGGAAGTCATTTTGTAAATATGACATGTCACCACATTTTGTGGGGAATCACATAAAGGAGTACCAGGCAATTAAAAATTGTAGGAGAGAAGACTATTGTTATGACGAGACTATTGTTATGACATAACGTCCCATGGTTGACTGCACGTTTGTTGGAGAGATGTGTTGCCCTGGGMGGGTATCGGGTGTCCGATGAACAGAAAGTATCCCAAAAGACATTCTAGTTTCATTAGTGGTTAGCGACAGCTGCTATGAAAAGGAGTTCTTTGATTGGTTGGTCAGCCGATCACTCAAGAAATCAACATTTAATTTTTTGAAAGGGTTAATTATATGTTCATGTTTTAAGGCTAACAGGACAAACTGTGATGGGTGGTTCAACCTGTCTGAAGGTTGAAACAGATGAACATGTCTGAGTGTTACTTGTTTGTTGATATTCCAGAGGACCCTAAGGTTGGGGTTGGTGCTGTCATTTGGGCAGAAGGGAAATCAGTGAGTAAACCATTGTTGTYTTTTCTAAGCTCATAACTATACATGAATATTATGTATTTTGAATAAGGTCAAACTGGCATTCACTGTGTTCTGTGCTCACCTGTTTTAGGGTGGTTGTGATGGCACGGGGCGGCTGTACCTGGTGGGTTGTGGGTACAACGCCTACCCAGTGGGCTCAGAGTACGGAGAGTACCCCCAGATGGACAACAAACAGCAGGACCGCCAGAGGAGGAAGTACCGCTACATCATCCACGCTGAGCAYAACGCACTCACCTTCAGGTCAGGAGGAGAGGGAAGACATGGGCTCCATCTCAATACTCCTAAGTGACTTCCTCCCCTTATATCCACCCTTCATCTCCACTGATATGAGAGGACAGTATACAGACGTAGGAGCTTAATTGCAGCAACAGGAAATGTGGATTATAATTAATGGACATTTTTGTAGGTTTTGATACATTTTTCGTAAGGTATTGACATTTTTWAAGTGGAATTGGCAAACTGCAGAAGCCTTTTTAAACCTCAAATACACTACACATTTTACATTTCTTGCCTTGCGGGAACATTTTTCTGCAACAGGGTGATCAAATTAAGATCCTACATCTGTAYATGAAGGAAATACAGGGAATGTGTACATGGGTATATTTGCTCTCGACCTGTCCAGTCCTTACAGGTCAGCGGAGATGGCAGAGAGGAAGCAAGGAGGTACATCCGAGAAATCGGACCAGGGGGCAGGAATTAGTAGCTGGGCATGAGGATTTATGACGTAAATAAATGTGATTGACTGTCGTTTCTAGGAGTGACGAGATCCGCGAGGAGGAGAACACCATGCTGTTTGTGACTAAGTGTCCGTGTGATGAGTGTGTCCCTCTGATCCGAGGAGCTGGGATCAAGCAGATCTACACCACTGACCTGGACAGCGG
>NC_036841.1:21247574-21250461 GCF_002910315.2 Salvelinus sp. IW2-2015
CAAAGACGCAAGGGAGGACATCTCCTACCTCAGATTCCACGGCCTCCAAGGAGTCCTGAAGTTCATTGTGAGTACTTACATTGATTGACGGATGAATAGTTTTTCTATGGGTGTTAGCAGCATTCCAATAGTCTATTCCTCTCATTTTCTTCATCTGTACTGATGAGGGAAAAAAACTGGTATGGATTCACTCCTAGATGGTTTTCCATTCAGCTTTGACCTATCCTTGTGTTTTCCGTTGTTAGGCTATTGAGTAATACTTTGAATTCTCCCTCCTGGTACAATTATTGATGGTGATTCTTCCTGACTACCTCCAGAGGTCATCGAGGACTAATTGTATCTTGATATCTTACAAGTGTAAACAGATCTGGATTGTCAAACCATTTTAAATAGTCCCTCAATGATTTTAGATTCAAGGGATCAATATGTCTTAACATTGGGAATCTCATAATTTGAATACAGGGAGGGACTAGGGTTCAAAATGTAACTTTTGAGAAAGGTCATTGGCATGGCAAGACTTGAACCTATGACCTTGTGGTCCCTGTCCTAGTCCACAGCACCATTATTGTTTTTGTACATTTTAAAGCTGTTCATTCCATTAGTCATTTTAGAATGTCAGTAGATATGTACTAAAACATTTAAGTAGGTTGGAAAACAAACTGGCAACACCATCTGTCGCAACCTGTTAACACCCTCCCACAAGCACTCCACCTCCCTGAAACACTTGTAAACTCCACCCACTGACATGTCACTAAGCTCTGCCCACTGAACTTTCATCCAACCAATCAATTTGTCCCCGGCTACCGAGAGGGTCAGGAAGATCTATTCACAATGAATTATTGTCTACACTGGTCTAGAAATGTGGTCAAGATCAAATGTAAGCACCAGATATAGAACAGGGCGAGAAAGAGTTTCACCAAAACAACAAGGGCATTGAGGATTCTATCCCTTGTGTGTCAAGTCCAATCTAACAATTGAAAAAAAAGTATTTGGCAATTTAAAGAACAATCACTTGTCCGTGGCATGGTGCCCATCACATTTGTTATTCAATKTTACATTGAAGAGCCATATTAATTAGMTCTTATTTTCAATTTAGATGTGATCGTAACTTACAAGCTCAACCACCACGATTAAAATATGCATTGGCTCAATTTGTCTGAGGTTATTTAATTTAGATTTCCCCCAATACAAGCTACATGTAAAAAAATAAATAATATTCAGCGCAAGATGCTTCTACCTTATCCAGTTTACTGGTATGTTAGCTTTCCTGGACAATCATAGTCCTGAGTTTTGGCCTCCTGGTTCCTAGTTTTATGATGCGATCAATGAACTGCAACAAGTTTTTCAAAATAAAATATTCCTTCAACTGCACAACTCAAATATAGTGAGTTCAAGGTTCATTGCTTAATCACGACTAATATGTTCAACCAGACCATATTTTTCGAAGTAAGAAATAAGCTCCGCCTAGAAAAGTATTTAAAATACAAAAAAAGGAAAAACAAAGGCACCACTGTATGTACCCCTACTGTTAATGTGTTCCACCAACCATCCCCCTCCACCTTCTAAATAAGAAAACAAGTTAAAGAAATCACTTTCGTACAGAAAAAAAAAAATCTGGATTTTTCTGTCACCTGCAATGGCACTCACTTATGGGTTAAAACCAGCTTTTATACACAAGACAACACTTTTTTTTWATCATCATCATGATAGAGTCCTGTTGATCAGGAAACTACTTCATCAGCTTAAAATAAACCAAAAATGAATACATCCTTTAGCGTTGAATGATACAGAAAATGCTACCAGCCATCTGTGGAGAATCAATTATCAAAACTATTGATAAGTCATATTCTATACGAAGGTTAGCAGTAAAAGAATGGCCCTGRTGATCACCAGACATCTAATATGTTCCTTGTAAGATCACATTTAGAGTTGTCATGTCAGAGGACCTACTACAGCGTTGAAACATAACTTAAGTGTAAATAGTGGAAGTACAACCACAGGAGTAAGACTAGCAGGGAATGTGAGTCTGAAGAGGAGTTCCACAAATACCATTTAGATCCTCTAATAGAGAAATAGCAATTCCTTCTATGATTCTGGATACTTCAGTTGTACTGTGGTTAGATTAGGAGAGTATTAGAAAGAAGTCAGAACTATCTAGATGGCTCGTGCCTGCAAGTGGCAATGAAAAGAGAACATTTGCAAAAAYATATTTGCGCAATTAAAGTGATGACCAGTGGTCTCCACAGCTCACTCAGCCAATCACCTAGAGGTCTCTAACCATTGGTTCCCCCCAAGAGAGGAAATCCCCTTCCCGTTTTGGAACACTACACTAATAATAAAAGGGTTCATTTAAAAGTAAAAACAATGAAAAGAAATCTGTGATTAAGAACTATTCTCTGCAAAGTTTAAGGAACCAAGAAAAAGACACAATAATGTCTTCGATATTAAGAAATTGAATCATTATTGTCAATGTATTTTTGTCGACAATAAAAAGTAAAGGTTAGGGTAAAGGTCATAGCTAAGGGGAAGGGTTTTGGGGACGAATGGGGGTAAGGTTTTAAGAGGCTGGTTTCTTTAGGTCTCGGATCTGTTTGATTAGGTAGGTCTTCTCGTCGTTGAATTGCTCGTCGTCCATGCGGTCCTTCTGGAAGTTGCTAAGGAAGTCGATGAGTTTGGGCTGGTTCTTCAGCAGGATGTCTATGATGGGCTGCGTCTTGTTGGGGTTCGCCACAAACACCTGGGTGGAGGGGTCAGCCTGTCAGCWCTGTACATTACATTGATATCGGCAATTACATTCTAGTAAGAACCCAATGGTAATGCCATGGAATGTTTGGGGCCAACATGGGTGCCAGTTTGCCAGACTTTGTATATGAACGGCTCAGGGAAC
>NC_036841.1:21254373-21255988 GCF_002910315.2 Salvelinus sp. IW2-2015
CAATAATGACAAACCTCGTGGCATTGACAACTTCGATGGAAAGCTACTGAGGATGGTAGCGGACTCTATAGCCACTCCTATCTGTCATATCTAAATCTGAGCCTAGAGGAAAGCCTTCGTTCTCAGGCCTGGAGGGAAGCCAAAATAATTCCGCTACCCAAGAGTGGTAAAGCGGTCTTTACTTGTTCAAACAGCAGACCTATAAGCTTGCTGCCAGCTCTTAGCAAACTGTTGGAAAAAATTGTGTTTGACCAAATAGATTGCTATTTCTCTGTAAACAAACTAACAACAGACTTTCATGCTTATAGAGAAGGAAACTCAACATGTACTGCACTGACAAATGATAATATGAAGATTGTGGGAGCTGTACTGTTAGATTTCAGTGCTGCCTTTGATATTATTGACCATAAACTGTTGTTGAACCTCAGCTCAGCTTTCAACCTCCGCTCTAAATCCACAATATGGCAATCTAATATAAAACAAGGGTTTTCTTTAATGGAAACTGTAAAGTGTGCTGTACCGCAGGGCAGCTCTCTAGGCCTTCTACTCTTTTTTTTGAAAATCCCAAATTGTTTGCATAGTCAATTTACACAAGCTCTGACACACACTTACCCCACCAGACATGCCACCAGGGGTCTTTTCACTGTACCCAAATCCAGAAAAAAGTCAAGAAAACGTAATGTTATACAGAGCCGTTATTGCATGGAACTCCATTCCATCTCATATTGCTCAAATAAACAGCAAACCCGCTTAAAAAAAAAATAGACAAAGCGACACCTCACAGCACAACGCCTCTCCCCTATTTGACCTAGATAGTTTGTGTATGCATAGATACGTTGGCTACTTATGCCTTAATTTTTTTTTTTTAAGTAGTTCTGTCCTTGAGCTGTTCTTGTCTATTAATGTTCTGTATTATGTCATGTTTCAAGTTGTGTGGCCCTCAGGAAGAGTAGCTGCTGCTTTTGCAACAGCTAATGGGYATGCTAATGAAATCCCAAAATACCCCTGCGGTCCAACTCATCCCAAACCATCTCAATTGGGTTGAGGTCAGGTGATTATGGAGGCCAGGTCCTCTAATGCAGCACTCCATCACTCTCCTTCTTGGTCAAATATCCCTTACACAGTCTGGAGGTGTTTTGGGTCATTGTCCGGTTGAAAAACAAATGATAGTGGGACTAAGTGCAAACCAGATGGGATGGTATATTGCTGCAGAATGCTGTTGTAGCCATGCTTGTTAAGTGTCACCAGAAAAGCACCCCCACACCATCACACCTTCTCCTCCATGATTCATGGTGGGAGCCACACATGCGGAGYTCATCTGTTCACCTACTCCGCGTCTCACAATGACAGAGCGGTTGGAACCAAAAATCTCAATTTGGACTCCGACCAAAGAACAGATTTCCACTGGTCTAATTTCCATTGCTCGTGTTTCTTGGCCCAAGCAAGTCTCTTATTGGTGTCCTTTAGCAGTGGTTTCTTTGCAGAAATCCAACCATGAAGSCCTGATTCACGCAGTCTCCTCTGAACAGTTGATGTTGAGATGTGTCTGCTACTTGAACTCTGTGAAACATTTATTTTGGATGCAATCTGAGTTGCAGTTAACTCTAATGAACTT
>NC_036841.1:21256216-21292463 GCF_002910315.2 Salvelinus sp. IW2-2015
GCTTAATTTGAGCTTGGTACTTTGCATAATATAGGCATTGAGATATTTAGCTAATCTTCTGTAATACCCACCCATACACTATGATGTACACACAACTGTTGGAACTCAAACACATTAAGAAGGAGAAATTCCACAAATTAGACTTTTAACAAAAGGCACACGTGTTAATTGAAATGCATTCCAGGTGACTACCTCATGAAGCTGGTTGAGAGAATGCCAAGAGTGTGTAAGCTATGATCCCTTATTGATGTCACTTGTTAAATCCACTTCAATCAATATAGATGAAGGGGAGGAGACAGGTTAAAAAATGATTTTTAAGCCTTGGTACAATTYAGACGGATTGTCTGTTTGCCATTCAGAGGGTGAATGGGCAAGACAAAAGATRGAAGTGCCTTTGAACGGGGTATGGTAGTAGGTGCCAGGCACAGTGGTTTGTGTCAAGAACTGCAACGCTGCTGGGTTTTTCCACACAACAGTTTCCTGTGTGTTTCAAGA
Source organism: Salvelinus sp. IW2-2015 (assembly GCF_002910315.2). Taxonomy (NCBI): domain Eukaryota; kingdom Metazoa; phylum Chordata; class Actinopteri; order Salmoniformes; family Salmonidae; genus Salvelinus; species Salvelinus sp. IW2-2015. The sequence goes on from NC_036841.1 coordinate 21,256,712, forward strand.
ATATTCCACCACAAAGGACATCCAGCCAACTTAACACAACTGTGGGAAGCATTGGCGTCAACATGGGCCAGCATCCCTGTGAAACGCTTTCCACACCTTGTAGAGTCCATGACCCAACGAATTGAGGTGCAAGCCAATATTAGGAAGGTGTTCTTAATGTTTTGTACACTCAGTGTATATCACACATTATAAACTGGGTGGTTCGAGACCTGAATGCTGAAAACTGTGGTATATCACGGGTATGACAAAACATATTTTTACTGTTCTAATTACGTTGGTAACCAGTTTATAATAGCAATAAGGCACCTTGGGGGTTTGTGGTATATGATCAATAAACCACGGCTAAGGGTTGTATCCAGGCACTCCACATTGCTTTTAGCCGTGGTATATACCACACCCCCTCAAGCCTTATTGCTTAATTATACCATATATCAGTGTACCACAGGCATTTCTCCCCTTACTTGCCATGGGGTGCATCTCAATAGTCTGAAGTATCTTCTTCTAATCTCCTCTCGTTCATCTACATTGATGTGAAATAAACAAACAGAAGCCTGCATCCCCTGTGGGTGTCCCAGACCAGGACTGAAGAACATTAGTAGTGATGGAGGAGAGGAGACAAGGAGAGGAAGGCAATTGTATTGAGATACACCCACAGAAAGAAGAGTGCAGTCTTCCCCCTGGGATCTAGCAGTGATTTATAAAAGGGCATAAGCAATACCGCTTACGCTGAGTCAGACTACACTCTGCACACCTCACTGCATTCAGCATGGTTGTCATGACGACAAAACAAAAGGCAGCCAGACGACAGATAATAGGTGTGTGCGTGTGCGTTTCATCACTCAAGAGGATGTCTCAACAATGTGCGTCCGAAATACTGAAATAGCCTACTCATGGCCAGTGCAAAGTTAGGCCAACTCCGTTTGAGATTTAGGATTCCAACGGTTCGCCATGTTGGCACTTAGAGTTCTAACACATTCTAGCAAGAATCTTACAACATTATTGTTATGGAGTGTTTGATGCCAACATGAAGGATAACCTAGCTGCTGAAACAAACTCTCCGAGAGAGTGTGAGGGAGAGGGTGGGGGTGAGTATAACTTGTGACTGTTAATCCTTAGTGCTGAGCGTGACGGTATTACCTCCATTCCTCCCAGAACAGAACAGACAGACTGATGTCAGGAGCTTGTTACTTTGATCACAGTCCACAGCAGGAGACTATTCAGTGGACTGCATCCCTCACAACCTTGCACATCATGTAGAGCAGATGGGATTCCCTATTCCCATTTTATTCATGCAAGAGAATGTCTGTTCTACACTATCCATTTCTATCTGGATGTTAGGTATGCTTGCAGTCACCCCTGAAAAATCCCCAGCGCAAAATGCAGGACAGTGAACCCAAGAAAATAATTTTCCTATCCCACTCATTGACTACAAGCAAGAAAGGAGCCCCCTCTCTACCCAACCCCGCTCTCCCCACCCAGACCTGTTCAGAAAACTGCATTTCCCATGAAGCTGTGAAGTAAACACAGTATAAGTAGTATCTTTGTCTCTGCATTGTTGGGAAGGGCCCGTAAGTAAGCATTTCACTGTTAGTCCTACACCTGTTGTTTACGAAGCATGTGACAAATAACATTTGATTTGATTAATGCCACTTTAATAACAACCCATCAATCAGAATTAAACAAGAATGAGGCTAAATGTCTCTGGACAGGCAGCTGCATGAGTCCATAATGGAAGGGATAATCCTGATTCAGACACGCCACAACATGCTCAACCAGGAAATAAAAGGCTGCTAGCCTACTTTATAAACATACCACGAAGCCTACGGATATGAGGAGCGATTGGATGAAACCAAGGGGCCTGGATGTAGCCTAGGCCCAGTTGGACACAATTCACAGACTTGTGTTCATTATCGGACCTCTAGTAACAGACTAGGGGCCTACAGTATGTCATATTTTACAAATAAACTGATTTTCCCTGGATTATCTGTAACCTTAACCTGGTCTAATGTAGCCTAGAAGGACAGAGTTAGGTAACAGACANCATAATGGAAGGGATAATCCTGATTCAGACACGCCACAACATGCTCAACCAGGAAATAAAAGGCTGCTAGCCTACTTTATAAACATACCACGAAGCCTACGGATATGAGGAGCGATTGGATGAAACCAAGGGGCCTGGATGTAGCCTAGGCCCAGTTGGACACAATTCACAGACTTGTGTTCATTATCGGACCTCTAGTAACAGACTAGGGGCCTACAGTATGTKATATTTTACAAATAAACTGATTTTCCCTGGATTATCTGTAACCTTAACCTGGTCTAATGTAGCCTAGAAGGACAGAYTTAGGTAACAGACATATCCTATGTATACAATCTACAGTATATGTGATCCTTTTTAGAGCATGGTGCTTGTGATGCCAGGGTAGTGGTTTCAATTCCCGGGACCACCCATACGTAAAATATATGCACGCATGACTAAGTTGCTTTGGATAAAAGCATCGGTTAAATGGCATATATTTATATTGATTTCCCCCATGCTAGATTACGGAGACGTAATTTATAGATCGGCAAGTAAGCTCGAGCGGCTAGATGTTCTTTAACCTTCGGCCATCAGATTTGCCACCAATGCTCCTTAAAGAGCACATTACTGCACTCTATACTCCTCTGTAAACTGGTCATCTCTGTATACCCGTCGTAAGACCCACAGGTTGATGCTTATTTATAAAAACCCTCTTAGGGCTCACTCCCCCCTATCTGAGATATCTACTGCAGCCCTCATCCTCCACATACAACACCCGTTCTGCCAGTCACATTCTATTAAAGGTCCCCAAAGCACACACATCCCTGGGTCACTTCTCTTTTCAGTTCGCTGCAGCTAGCGACTGGAACGAGCTGCAACAAACACTCAAACTGGACAGTTTWATCTCAATCACTTCATTCAAAGACTCAATCATGGACACTCTTACTGACAGTTGTGGCTGTTTTGCGTGATGTATTGTTGTCTTTACCTTCTTGCCCTTTGTGCTGTTGTCTGTGCCCAATAATGTTTGTACCATGTTTTGTGTTGCTACTGTGTTGTCATATGTTGCTGCCTTGCTATGTTGTTGTCTTAGGTCTCTCTTTAAGGTAGTGTTGTCTCTCTTGTCGTGATGTGTGTTTTGTCCTATATTTATATTTGATTTATTTTTAATCCCAGCCTGTCCCCGCAGGAGGCCTTTTGGTAGGCCGTCATTGTAAATAAGAATTTGTTCTTAACTGACTTGCCTAGTTAAATAAAGGTTAAATAAWTATATWTTTAAAAATAAGGAGGAATGCTTTTAGCCTTTCCTAAAGGGAGTGCTTGTATTTCTTGTCATGGGCCTAGAACAGCAAGGTTGTTATCCTATACTGACACTAGAGCTGGGACGATAAACTGAAAATGATCGACACCGACCACTTATCGTGAACATTTTGCTGATATCGGTCATTACATAAATATCCTATAGGGTCCTACTAGAGAAATGGGAATTATGATAAATAAATAAATTATATAAAATTACTAATATGGGTTATTGTTTATGCGGCGACAAGTTGATTAGCTACAGCATTCAAAGTTAGTTGTAGTAGTTTTTAAGGTTAATAAAAAATTAATAACTGTGGTACACATAAATGTTATAAGCGTATCGTTAAATGTATTGTTATCGTGATGATTCCAGATGAATTTAGCTTGAATATAGGATTTTTTGGCCATATCGCCCAGCGCTAACCCACACCTTGTTACAATTAAAATAAACTAACCTCATTCTAACCGAACACGCTGGTATTACAATAAAATAAACGTACTCAGCTAACGACACGACACGCTGTATGACAAATTTAAATAAAACTTTACCGTTATCTTAACCGACACCTTTTATTTAATATGCCTATCTGTATACCAGGTTATTACGGTGAATTATAAATATCAAGAGCTTGAGATAGTTTTAAAGCCTTCATTTCATTAATCCGAGATATGCTACAGCGCTTAATACCAGGCGATATTACAATTAAAGTTGTGATCAAGTTCAGTGAAGGTAGCGTCTTCATCTAAACTCGATTTAAATATGCCTATTGTAATAACCACCAGGTGCGGTCTAATTGAGGTTAGTCCGTTTATTTAATTGTAAACCAGACGTATATTACAATTAAAGAAACCGGGTATGCCTACATCTAACCGACACTCGGTTAGAGATGATTGCTTAGTTTATAATTGTAATTACGGCGAGGTTTACAATTAATGCTACAAGGTTAGAATCTGATGGTTAAATTTTATTTAACCTATGCAGTATTTACCTCAAAGCCGACACCCGTGTGGGTTCGTATTAATGAAGTGTGAGGGTCAGTCTACCATATTATAATATAGCGTATATTGCAAACTCATCAGCTAACCGACACCGCTGGTGTGTATTAAAATCTTAATTATAGAAAGTATCTAAGACTGCATCATCATAACCTACACCCCTTTTAGTTTTATGTAAGAGTCCCGAAGTGTAAACCAGTATGTGGTGAGCCTCCCAGTTTAAGATTTAAATGAAAAACGGTAGTAACCTTAAAATACATTATCGTACCTATCCTTGTTATCAAACTAACCCAAGGCTGGGCCGGTGTAAGAATATTAGAAGGCTATATATGTTAAATAAATTAAAATCATGGAACCCTTTGGCATCTAAACAGACAGCCCCCTGACGTATTACAATTAAATAAACTAAACCCTCATCTAACGCGACACGGTTAAACCGATTGGGGTGAAATGTACGGGTTAATATAAATGAGATAATAACAGTTACAGGTCATCCCCTAACCTGAGCACCGCTTACCAGGGTAGGTACTCAATGGTATTAATTAAGAAAATCGGGATGTATAAACTCTCATAAACTAACCGACCAGCGAATCTGGAGCCCAGGTGGTGATTACATATTCCGCGTAACATAGCGTCTTAAGAATAACATACTGACCTCAATCGGTAAAACTCGCGAATCACCCTGGAATTACAAAGTACAGATAGTGGGCGAATGACTAAATAATGAAGGTTAACTTAGAATAATGCTATTGTAACAACCCAAAGTCTAACCGGACGTGAACTCCCTGTGTGAAGTAAATTAACAGATGAGTGTGCAAGCATGATTAAAATAAACTAACTTCGATCTTAACTCGTAAACACCCGTTATGGGCACTATTTTTTTAATACCCAAATGAGAGGACATATTAAATAAAAGGCGTAACCTCATCGTTGTAAGATCTGAAGACCGACCTAGTTAGTAGACGCCTGAGCTGAGGTGGGACCAAGTGGGGGTATGAGTGCAGTGAGTTGAATTAGTGTTGCAATACCCAAGTAGGGTCATGGTATAATTAGAGGAGAAGAAGTGGATAAATGACAGGTGGCGGATCTAGAAACCTGAGGATCATGTTCTACATATAAGGCCTCGTGGGGCACCAGGAGAGGGATCGGCTGAAAGCGTCACGTGAGCGAGTGGAGTTGATTGACAGTGCGAACGCCGGGGAGATGTGGGAGGGAGGTAAGATGGCAGGGAACCCAAGCTCCGGAGAATGTAATGATATTGATAAACGATGTCAACGCTGGCAATGACCCCTAGGAGACCGACAGCCCCCGTGGGGTGATTACATGAAGCTGGGTAAATAGAAAGATGCGATGAAATGACCCCGGGGCCGAGAGTGAAGGTGGAAATATAAGAGACAGGTGTCGGATAAGAAGGAAGCGTTAGGTATATAGTGAAGCCTCGATCAAAAATACCAAGGGAAAGAGAGAAGGCATGTAAACCAGGTGTACGGTTAGATGAGCGTTAGTTCTCTAATTAATTATGCCTATTGTCGCGTATTACCAGGGTGTCGGTTAGATTATTGTTTTAGTTTATTTTAATATGCCTATTTAATACCATTGGTGTGTCGTTTATGATTATATTAGATTTATTTAATATGCTATTGTAATAACCCAGTTAGTGTCGTTAGATGAGGTTAAGTATTAATATGCACTATGTATATTGACCAAGGGGTGCCATCCTGGTTAAATGAGGTCTATGAAATTAAATTAAATTATGCCTATGTGTATAATACCCAGGTGTTCTGGTCTATAAGAATTTAGCTATAGATCTCTGTATTAAATCAATGCCTATTGTAATACCCTGAGGGTGTCGGTTAGATGAGGGTAGTTATTTAATTGTAATACCGGTGCTCCGTTAGATTGAGGCTTAGTTTACTTTAATATGATCCTATTGTTATCACTCAGGGTTCGGCTTAGATGAGTAGTATTTATATGCCCTATTGTAATACCAGGGTGTCGGTTAGATGAGATTAGTTTATTTAATATGCCTAGGTATACCAGGCCTGTCGTTAAGATAAGGTTAGTTTTATTAACATTCCTATTGTAATCACCAGCAGGTTTCCCGGTTAGAGTGGGATGTTAATGATTTAATAGGCCTATTTAATACCAGTGGTGTCGGTGATGAAGTGAGTCAGTATTATATTTAATTACAACGAGTTAAAGACCCAAGCCATACTGAATTTAGTCGGTAGAAGTAACAGGTAAGTATTAAATGCCTAGTTGTATCAGAATAACGGGGCCGTGGATGGAGGAGGTAGGGAAGTACCCAAGGGTTGCTCTCCTAATCGATGTAGGAGACTCGAAGCTATAACGTGAACTCAGTGCTGAAGTGACCAGGGGGCGGAAGGGGGGGGTTGTGTGTTTGTTGAAGGAGAGATGTAACAATAGATACCAGCATATGTGAGAGAGTGTGTGCACACCGGTGAAGCAGTATTTAGACTTACTGCAGTTAGTTGTCATATACGCGAATACAAGGTGAGGCACCGGGATGGGTGAAGTGTAGTGGGATTGTGAGATGTGTATAATAACCCAATGAGCATATGGTAACCGGGAGAGAGAAGACGGTGATAAGCGAGCTCAGTTCGATCTATACGTACAACACGGGGGCCCTGGAGGAAGAGGGATTATAATGAGCAGAAATTAGCGAAGAGAGTTTCGATAAAGTGTTAAAGGAAGACGACTAACCTCGATCTAGAGCTGTGGTGAGTCACGCGAGCTAGAAGTTATGAAGAGTATGAGACCGCCCGATGAGAATGATTCAGACTGGTGTAAATAAGTACGGTTTTAGGAAACGTGTGCGCCTAAATGCGAAAAGCCTGAAGTACATCGCGCTGACGCAAGTTACATAGCATATTATAGAGTAAAGAAAGAATCTGAACCTCAGTAAACAAACCGACACCTGCTGTGTTATGGATTACAATAAAGACATTATAAAAATTAACAGACAAACTGCATTACAGACACCCTTGGGCAGTATAACACAATAGGCATCGATTTGAAACTTAAACTAAAGGACCTCATCTAACGAAACGCCTGGGGTGATATACAATAGGCATTATTAATAATATATAAAGCAGTAAACATTCATCTAATCGACACCCTGAGCGAATATTACATAGTATATTAAATAAACGACCTCATCTAACCGCCAACCCGTTGCGTATATACAGAGTCAGGCATGCTGAAATAAGAGATGAGACGGTTTATAAGCTCTCATTATTTAATATGCCCTTATACCTGACCAAACCCCTAGTGGTATTTACGAGATAGGCATATTTAAATAATACTACACCTCATCTAAACCGACGACTCCCTGGTATTGTCGGGGTTATGATTACAACTGATGTGAGTTTAGTTTATTTAATAATGCCCTTATTGTGCAATAATATACAATAACACCTAACCTCATGCTAATCCGACACCCTTCCCGGTTTTAATGAGGTAGTTATTTATACCTAGGGTATGTACATTAAGGAGTATATTAAATAAACTAACCCTCTGCTAAGCCGACTACCCCTAGGGTATTTAACAAATAGGCATATTAAATAAAACTAACCTCATCTACCGACACCCTGGTATTACAATAGCAATATTAAGTAAACTAACCCTTCATCTAACCGACACCCTTGTATACATAGTATATTAAATAAAACTGACCTCATCTAACCGACACCCTGTATTACAATTAGGCCATATTAATAAACTAAACCTCATCTACACCAGACCCCTGGTTATTACAATTAGCAAATATTAAATAAACGAACCTAACCACGAGCTAACCGTACACCCTACGGTAATTACACTGGTACATAATTTAAATGGGAAACTAAGCCCATCTAACCGGACACCGCTTGGTATTATTCAACAAATAGGCCATATTAAGAACTAAACCTAACCCTCATTCTAAGCCGAACACCCTGTATTTTACGAATAGGCATATAAATAAACTAAACCTAACATGATCTACACGACACCCCCAATGAAACCAGGGGGTGATTACAATTAGGCATATTAAATTAAACTTGACGCCTCACTCTAACCGAACACCCTCAAGGTAGAATATACAATAAGGCACATGATAAAATAAAAACGTAACCTCATCTAACCGACACCCTGGTGATTACAATTAAATAAACTGAACATTCATCGAACCGACTCACGCCCATTAGGGATAATTACAATTAAATTTGAACAATAACTCTCATACTAACCGACACTCCTGGGATTACAATAGGCCATATTTAAATAAAACTAACCTCATTCTAACGCGACACCCTGGTATTACAAATTAATAAAACTAACCTCAATCTAACCGACATCCCGGTATTTACAATTAAATTAAACTAACATCATCTAACCGACACCCTGTATTACAATTAAATAAACTAACGCTCAATCCTAACCGACACCCTGGTATTACAATAGGCATATTAATAAACTAACTCATCTAACCGACACCCTGGTATTACAATTAAATAAAAAACCGAACCTCATCTAACCGACACCTTGGGTATTACAATGGCCATATTAAATAAACTAACCTCATGCTAAACCGACACCCTAGGTATTACAATAGGCATATTAAATAAACTAACCTCATCACTAACCGACACCCTTGGTTATTACATATAGGCATATTAAATACATTAAGCCTCATTAACCGACACCCTGGTATTACAATAGGTCATTAAATTAAACTAACCTCATCTAACCGACCACCCTTGGTATTACAAATAGCATATTTAAATAAAACTAATCTCATCTAACCACACCCTGGTATTACCAATAGGCATATTAAATAAACTAACCTCATCTAACCCGACAACCCTGGTATAACAATAGCGGCAGTATTAAATAAACAACCTCATCTAACCGACACCCTGGTATTACAATTAAATAAAAACTAAACCTCATACTAAACCGACACCCTCGTATTACAATAGCATATTAAATAAACTAACCTCAATCTAACGACACCTCTGCGTATTACAATAGCCATATTAAATAAACTAACCTCATTCAACCGACACTAGGTATTATTACAATAGGCATATTAAATAAACTAACCTCATCTAACGACCACCCTGTATTACAATAGGCATATTTAAATAAACTAAATCTCATCTAACCGACACCCTAGGTATTACAAGTAGCATATTAAATACCACTAACCTCAATCTAAACCGACCACCCTGGTTATAACAATAGGCATATTTAAATAAACTAACCTCATCTAACGACACCCTATGCTATTTACAATTAAATAAACTAACCTCATCTAACCGACACCCTGGTAATTACAATAGGTATATTAAATAAACTGACCTCATCTAACCGTACACCCTCAGGTATTACAAGTTAGGCCATATTAAATAAACTAACCTCATCTAACCGACACCTCTGGTGATATTACATATTAAAAAAAACTAACCTCATCTAACCGACACCTGTTATTACAATAGTATTAAATAAACTACCTCATCTAACCGACACCTCTGTATTAGCAATTAAATAAACGTACCTCATCTAACGACACCGTATTTACAATTAAAATAACCTACCTCATTCTAACCGACACCCTGTAATATACAATTAAATAAACTACCTCATCTAACCGACACGCTTGGTAATTACAATTAAATAAACGTACTCATCTAACCGACACGCTGGTATTACAATTAAATAAACGTTAACCTCATTCTAACCGACACGCCTGGTATTACAATATTAAATAAACTAACCTCATCTAACCGACACCTCGGTATTACAATTAAATAAACTACCTCATCTAACCGACACGCTGGTATTCTACAATTAAATAAACTACCTCATCTAACCGACACGCTGGTATTACAATTAAATAAACTTACCTCATCTAACCGACACCCTGGTATTACAATTAAATTAAAAAACGTACCTCATCTAACCGACACCCTGGTAATTACAATTAAATAAACGTACCTCATCTAACCGACACCCTGGTATTAATAGCATATTAAATAAACGTAACCTCATCTAACGACACCCTGGTATTACTATAGCATATTAAATAAACGTAACCTCATCTAAACCACACCCTCGGTATTACATAGCATATTAAATAAACTGAACCTCATCTAACCGACACCCTGGTATTACATAGCCTATTAAATTAAACACTCATCTAACGACACCCTGGTATATACAATAGCATATAAATAAACATACCTCATTCTAACTCGACACCCTGGTATTACAGCATTAAATAAACTACGCCTCATCTAACCGACACCCTGGTATTACATAGCATATGAAATAAACTAACCTCATCTAACCGACACCCTGGTTATTACATAGCATATTAAATAAACGTACCTCATCTAACTGACACCCTGGGTATTACATAGCCATATAAATAAACTACCTCATCTAACTGACACCCTGTATTACAATAGCATATTAAATAAACTAACCTCATCTAACTGACCACCCTGGTATATACATAGCATATTAAAATAAACGTACCTCATCTAACGACACCCTGGTATTACATAGCATATTAAATATAACCTCATCCTAACTGACACCCTGGTATTACATAGCATATATACATTAACCTCATCTAACTGACACCCTGGTATTACAATAGCATATTATAATAACCTCATCTAACTGACACCCTGGTATTACATAGGCATATTAAAATAAACTAACCTTCATCTAACAGACACCCTGGTATTACATAGCATATTAAATAAACTAACCTCATCTAACCGACACCCTGGTATTACATAGCTATTAAAAATAACCTCATCTAACCGACCCTGTATTACATGGCTTATTAAATATAACCTCATCTAACCGATACCCTGGTATTACATGGCTATATTAAATATAACCTCATCTAACCGATACCCTGGTATTACATGGCTATATAAATAATAACCTCATCTAACCGATACCCTGGTATTACATGGCTTATTAAATATTACCTCATCTAACCGAACCCTGGTATTACATGGCTTATTAAATAAACCTCATCTAACCGACACCCTGGTATTACATAGCTTATTAAATTAACCTCATCTAACCGATTACCCCTGGTATTACATAGCTATATTAATAATAACCTCATCTAACCGATACCCTGGTATTACATGGCTTATTAAATAAACCTCATCTAACCGATACCCTGGTATTACAATGGCTTATTAAATAAAAACCTCATCTAACCGATACCCTGGTATTACAATGCTTATTAATAAACTAACCTCATCTAACATACCCATGGTATTACAATGAGCTATTAAATAAATAACCTCATCTAACGATACCCTGTATTACAACTATATTAAATAATACCTCATTCTAACCGAACCCTGGTATTACATGGCTTATTAAATTAACCTCATCAACCAACACCCTGGTATTACATAGCTTATTAAATTAAACTAACCTCATCTAACCGATACCCTGGTTTTACATAGCTTATTAAATTAACCTCATCTCACCAAATATCTAGCATTGGTTGATTAGATGTGAAACTGGAAATAGTTGATCTATAGCCAGACAGGTTAGCTGACAACGTGTACGAAAACAATGCACTAACTCTTTTTGACTCTATGCATACACTCTGGACTCTACCCACACAACACCAACACGCATCACAGCACACTGTCGCCACACACACACACACTCACACATATATCTATCCTGTTAACAAGTCACTTTACCCCTACCTATAAGTACATATCTACCTCGATTACCTCGTAACCCTGCACCATCGGCTCGTTACTGGTACCCCATGTCTATAGCCAAGCCATCATTGCTCATTGGGATTTAATCCTTGTGTCACAAATTGTTCTACTTTATTGTATTCTGCATTGTTGGGAAGGCCCCGTAAAGCATTTTCACTGTTAGTCTACACCTGTTGTTTACTAAGCATGTGACAAAAATATAGTTACATGTCATCATCCATGATTCTAAGCCAACCCCGCCTGTTTTGCTCCATGGTTGCGAAGTGCAAATTTTTTTTGCTAAACAAGCTTAGCTATAGGGAGTCATTTATGGAGCTATAGTTGAGTAGGTCATTTGGAGCTAAGATCATTGATGAATGAGCTTATTATCGGATAGTTAGGTAGAGAGAGAGACTGAAGCAAGGAGAGGGGGAAAGGGCTGTACTGCCCTTCACAGGGCCTGTTACGATTGATTCCATCTCCAATCAGTCAAGGATGGAAGTCCAGTCCCAGAGCTCCATGAACAAACACACCACAACCTATCACAGGAAAAATACAGACAGAACAACTCAGAACTCTCAGACTGAATGCCAAACGGAGAACCCAGACAAAACAAAAAGACTGATGGAACACTCCAATGGGTTGTTCTATTTCAGGGGATGTTCTGCAGCCATTTTGCCTGTTATCTTTATCATCAAACCACCATCATCATTCTGGCCTCTAATCACCCCTAACCACAGATAAAGGGTCAGATATTTTCCAACCCCTAATGGTGAAGGCTATGATTGGGGGTAGGGTAATCTGGTCCTAGATCTGTYGTTAGAGCCAACACACAGTACATGGTGCTGCTGCTGAAATAAAACTCCCATAAGGCCTAGAGTTACCTAAAGCGTCACTGAACATCATGATAGTCGCTGCACTGACTACATCACTGATGACATAAGCCTATGCAGCTTGTCAGACATGTCATAGGGTACTCTTTAAAAAAAAATATGGTGAGACACAATCTATCCTATGTGAGGTGCAGTCTGGGTGACAGTTGTTCATGCCTGGTCTAAGATTGGCTACCAACATTCACAATCTGACACTTTCAAAACATAATGACACGGACTGTCTGATTTAGAAATATGGAGGCACAAATAATTATGCATTAAAGCTGGAGAACACAAAACTAGTCTGGCTGGATAAATACATAAATAAATGAATAATAACAAAACAAGGAGCCAAACAAAACATGTAACATGGTAGGTCAAGGTCCAATGTCTTTAAATTAAGAAATGATTTATAAGACGAACATTTCGATTAGGTTGTTACTGTAGGCGTAATAGAGAATGACAGCTGGCTAGACAGAATAGCAGCCTATGCGACGGCTTCTCTCCGTCTTCACTGTTCATTGGTGTTCCTATCCTACTGCARGGAAAGCAAAGRTCTGCTAGTGTTAAAGCAAAACAAACACTGTACAAACAAAGCCAGACTTGACACATTCGATGCGTGACATTACGCATACACACTCTACTTGTCCTGTGTGTTAAAGGACCATCAAACATGTTTAGGGAAGAGCGTTCCCGGATGAAAGCTTCCACATGACATGTAGATTAATGTAGACTAACTTAAATGTAAATGTAAAATGTAGAACACGCAGAAATAAAACAAATAAGATGTGCGAATATGTCAACTATGGGATACACCCGTTTTGGGTTTAAACTCCCTTTAACAGAATGATTGTCACATTGCATCACAATCGGAGCAGTTTTTAGAGCTAATGGTTTTACAGAAATGTAGCTAAACAGATTGCAATGGCTGCCATTTAATTAAAGTATAGATATTGTTTCAAACTTGGAATCGATTGAAGATACAATGTTAAGGGCAGCATCAATTGAAACATTTGAAACAATAATCGTGGGTAAAATTGCCTAACTTTACCTAGACTAGCTATCTCGTAAGGATCTAAATAAAATTACGAACTACTTACGGTGCGAATAGTCTATTTTGTATTCTTCTCTCGGATGTCTTGCTGCTTGTCTCTGATTCTCAATGTAACCGGAGCAGCTTTTTCTGGTCACGCCAGCGGTGTGTTTGTATGCTGGGCAAAACGTCAGAGATATGTGTATGTGCGAATTAAAAGTGTACGGAAGTCTTTTAAGAAGGCAGTGCAGAATTCCCATTTGGTCTGATTCGATATGAGCACAAGTCCCGGAATAGGCGGCGCACACTGAATATTATCTACCAGCCCATTGGTCTTTCCCCTGTGACGTTGAGGGATTTTCATATCCGGATCACAATTGTTTTTAGATTTCATGGATAATAGCAGCTATGCTCTAGAAAAACATGCTCGAACAATTGTTTTGATTATGGCTGTGTTTTTTTTGTGTACAAATTATTTTATAAATGGAAAAAGTCAATTTGACCCTTAAACCGGCGAAACAAGATGGCCGACTGTAGGTTTATCAGTTTACAGCCTCACAAAACAGGTATTCACCAAACCCGTGAACGGCTGTAAATCACTCTTCTAGAGCTTAGCACTAGGGGTGAATCAATAATCTGTTCTAGTAATATACACTCAATAAAATATTTCAAAAATATTTTTGGTAGAAGCCAAACTTGAGTTGTGTGTGGTGTATTCTATTCAATATACTGTACTGTTTTTATGTTGTGTTATGTCAAAATCACAAAAAGATTGAAAATATGAAACAATTTCAAAATGTATACATTTTCAAACATGTCTATGGATGTGAGTGTGAAATCGACATTAAAATAAGACCGTAGCTGCAAACGTTAAAGTGATTTAAAACAAACTAACGACCACACAGTGAGCAATGATCGACTAATCATTTAATGATGATCTGATGGTTTTTATAATGGAAAAAACAAACAGTCATTGGATTAAAGCAAAGAATATTTGGTCTTTATTCACGCGGCTTTTAATAATACACCCATCAGAGATACATACTTTACACATATACACAGATATGAATGCATATCATTAATTATATAAGAATCTGTATCAATACTTGTTTACGGTAGGAAAATAAAGAACAAATAATGCGGCAAGGTGCTGCATAACAATGTGACACACAGTAACAACATTGTCATTCACTGGGTGGCAAATCGAAAAAATATATACAGTAAAGACAATAAGTTTATAAAACAGTTATAACTAAAACGTTATAACCAAAACAGTTTACAACCTTTTATTGTGCGTGCTGAAATTTGAGACAACCGTCATTCTGAGTGAACTCTCAGCACGGGACGTATAGGTTAACCTTCCATCTTCGGTTTTCAGTGTACAGACTCGCATTCTCAAATGAGGAAAAGGATGATATTTCTATTAATAATATGTCCCTCTCAGGAGTTTGAAGAAATTACCAATGGAAACATGCTCCGCCAACCAATTAATAAAATATCTTTGAATATACTTAGACCCACGAAAACATATCCATGGTCCTCATACACAACATACACATTTTAAATGAAAATACGAGGTATAGGATAATACTGTAGATTCTGTACACATCTTTCTCAAATAAATGAACTTACACACATTGATTAACGCATACAAATCATTCTTTTAAGTTTATACTCTCTGGTAGCAGTACAGTTATTTCAACATCAATCGACCCTGACTGACATCTTTTTATGGGAATCTCAATCTTTCAGGGGATTTCTGTGTAGTGTATAAAGATTTCACATTTGAGCCAAGAGAAATGATTCAGAAGAACATCCTGAAGCACTGTTATTGTTTGAAGTATCTATGATATCTGACCTCCTGTAATATCACCCCTGCCTAAAGAACACCGGTAGTTTAAAGCCCAGCTCTCTCAGATCACTGGAACAAAGCCAAGAGTTCACTAATAGCCCAGACAGCACAGGTGGAGGAAGGAGAAACAGGGAGGGAGGGAGAGGGACTGGAAATGTACTGGAGGGCCTCTGGACAAAGCAATAGATATACAGAGTTGACCAAACTCAAAAAGTATTTCATGACAAATCCATTCTAATTTGCATTTCTTGCTAGAATGTGATTGTCTCGACACTTTTACAGTTTAGTTTGTTTTGTCTTGGGGGATCCAGTAAGAAACATATGAAATATAAATCCATCATCTATTTTTAAAGTCACTCAGGAGAGGACTGAGGACATCTGAGGAGGTTGACTGCCTGACACAGAGAAACATTGTGAACAACTGGTTACGAGTCACAGGAGAGAGACTGAGGCGTCTGTTTGTTTGTCTGTTGAAGTGTTGAGTTCAGTAGAGGAGCTCCTGGCTCCATATCACTGTCACCTTGGTTGGAGTGGGAGGAGCGGTACCACGCTAGGCTAACAAAGCCTGCCTGTGTGGTGTGAATGGAGCGGGTGGTGTCTTCCTTGTTTCATTTCTGTTCAAACAGGTAGGGGAGAGGCCTGAACTTCCTGTTCTCAATGTGTGCTAGCCCTCAATCACAGTAAAAAGGCCAGGACACTACCTCTTATCCCTGAGAGTAGAGTATGTCCAGAGGAAAGCAGTCCTTCATTACTTCTTCACATTGACAGATAGACAGCTATTAGACTGCTTTCTGCTACATTCCAGGCAGCCTCACTTCAGTATGAGTGAAGTATCTATGGACTGTAATGAAAACTAACGTGTGCAAGCATTTCACTGTAAAGGCTACACCAGTTGTATTCGGCACATGTGATAAATATAATTTGATTTGAACAGTAGTAGAGGGGAAAAGTGCACGTGTCGTTTGAACACCCAACCACTGGGTGGCGCTGTAGCTTGTGGTCTCAGGGCTTAGAGGGGGTGGGACTTTAGGGCTTGATGTCCGAGAAACTTGTGTAGGTTTCCACTGCAGCTGGAGGAGGGCTGAGGTTGCAAGTTACACTGCCCTCTGTAACACACCAAAACACAACCAATTAGTTTTCATTAGAGTCCACAAATACTTCTAAAACAAATAAAATATAGACATTCCTTTTACTTTTCAAAATAGCTTATTTGGGTTGCAGATACAGTTCCTCTTGCACAAACCGAGAGAGAGACTGAAGAGAAAGAGGCAGACAGACAGACGGGAGCCAGTGTACCTGAGCTGCAGAGGGACTGCGAGGACTCTGTGATGAGGGTGAGAAGGTTGGCTGCTTGCTACGCCAGCCATCTTTGTTGCTCCCCAAGTTTCTAAACAAACCACTGTCCGTCATCTCCCTCTTTAATGAGCTGCACCATGTCTCACTCTTCAACTGACAGGTCTGAAGCCCTCCTTTCTCCTTCTCATAGTCCGCACCACTGTGAACCTGTCGCGACAGCCTGGGTCACAGGGTAAAGGGCAAAGTTCATATGTTTTGCGTCCAGTGTGTCATGTTACTATGTGTGTTGCTAGGGAATAACAAGTAACTTTCATAACATGTTGTAGACATGTTGGCGACCATGACTCACCAGCTTCCTGCCTCCTCATCCTCAGGGTCGATTCATGGGGTCCTCGCGCTGGAGTACCCATCATCACTTCTGGCACGTCATGGAGAAAAGAGCCTTGTTCAACCTAGCGGGAGGAGGGAAAGAGAGAAAGGAGAGTAAGGAAAGAGAGAAGGAGGAGTAGGAAAGAGAGAGGAAGAGTAGAGAGTAGGAAAGGAGAGAAGGAAGTAGGAAAGAGAAGAAGGAGAGTAGAAAGAGAGAAGGAATAGGAAAGAGGAAGGAGAGTAGGAAAGAGAGAAAGAGTTAGGAAAGAGAGAGGAGAAAGAGAGATGGAAAGAGAGAAAGAGAGTAGGAAAGAGAGAAGGAAAGATAGAAAAGAGAAGGAGAGTAGGAAAGAGAGAAGGAGAGTAGGAAAGGAGAAGGAGAGTAGGAAAGAGAGAAGGAGAAGTAGGAAAGAGAGAAGGAGAGTAGGAAAGAGAGAAGGAAAGAGATAGGAAAGAGAGAAGGAGAGTAATAGAATTCAGCAAACTCGATTTGAATATCTAGATTAAGATTTAACAGTGGCACCAAAAATTCCAAGACACATCCAAGATAGATTGCAATTTAGAGAACGTTATTGTCATGGAATGTTTGATCCCAAACATGGAGGTAGTTTGTCAAACTAAGAGAAGGGAGTGACACTCAAGAGGAAAGGAAGAGTGGACACTAACACATCGTACACAAGACAAGGTGATATGTAAGTGATAGGTGACGTGTGTGTGAGAACTTGATGCAAACACATCCATTGACAGAGTACACTGTAAATCCAGAACCACAAGAAACCAGATTAGAACCCAAAGAACATGATTGAATAACCAAGAAGAACAGACGTGGAGTCCTAGCTCCGTGAGACCTAGAATGCATTGTGATCCGTCAGAAACATAGACACACAGCAACCACACGACAGAGAGACTGAAGAGAAGAGGCAGACAGAGAGATGGAGCTGAGGGTAACACATGCCACAGAGAGAGACAGCACAGCACCAACACGACAACACATGCACAGAGAGAACACACAGCAACCACACGACAACACATGCCACAGAGAGACACACAGCACCACACGACAGAACTGAGAGAGAGCAGAAGAGAGATGGAGCTGAGGGTCCAACACATGCCACAGAGAAGAGACACACAGCAACAACACGACAAACATGCACACAGAGGAGCACAGCAACCAACACGACAACCATGCACAGAGAGCAACGACAGACAATGCCACAGAGAGACACACAGCACACCACACCACACAAACACAGCTGCACAGAGAGAGACACACAGCAACCAACACGACAACACATGCCACAGAGAGAGACACACAGCAACCAACACGACAACACTATGCCACAGAGAAGACAACACAACCAACACGACAACACATGCCACAGAGAGAGACACCTCACACAGCAACCAACACGACAACACATGCCACAGAGAACACCAGCAACACAACGAACACACATGCCACAGAGGAGACACAAGCACCAACACGACAACACATGCCACAGAGACACACAGCAACCAACACGACAACACATGCCACAGAAGACACACAGCAACCAACCGACAACACATGCACAGAGAACAAGAACAAGCACGACACAAGACAAAACACACAGTTTGCCTACAGTAAACAAACAACCAATCATATTTTCCGGCTGTGAATATCACACAGATTCAACAGCAAATCTCAGAGAGAAGATTTGTCTGTGATTGTGGAACAAGCTAGTGATTTGTGACTATGTGTTGGGGGGTGTGTGGAAAGCAGAGAGCAGGGTCCAGGCCAACCACACAGTGCAGCAGCGTGTTCCTCCCAGGCATGTTGTCACACTACCTCTCCTTTTGGCTGTAAGAGACTAGAGGTGCTGAGCCACTTGGCCCTGCTCAGAGTGATGTGAGGAGTCTGACCAGGCTCTGAGAGAAGAAGAGCAGTCAGCAACATCGTCAGGTGAACGCTGTGTCTGCCACTCAGGTGGCTTTGAAGTACACAGGTGTAGGTTGACTCATCCATCAAACTGTCTTACAAAGAAGGCCTTTGAGACCAACAAGGCTTTCATAGATTTTTCACTTGTTAACAAGACATTGTTGCATCTTCTGTGTCAACGATCGTCAAATTTGAATTCTCTTATCTGGTTATCTCCATGTTGCAGTCCCTCGTCAGTCCAGTGTCTTTAGCTAGACAGTACCAATGCACTCAGCGGGCCCTGGTGGCTGAATGTCTTACATTGATCTACCACAATTCATTCCCTCTCCAGTTTACTCAAATAATGCTTGCATGATGGTCACACAGAGATATATTTTGGGATGATGGGGAGTTGACATGGTGCTGAGATGACTACAAGTGAGGGAGGGTCAGGATGGATGACTACAGTGAGGAGGGTCAGGATGGATGCCTACAGTGAGGGAGGGTCAGGATGGATGGATGACTACAGTGAGGGAGGGTCAGGGATGGATGACTACTGTGAGGCGGGTCAGGATGGATGATGACTCAGTGAGCAGGGTCAGGATGGCTGGATGACTACAGTGAGGGCAGGGTCAGGATGGATGATGACTACAGTGAGGCAGGGTCAGGATGGATGGATGACTACAGTGAGGCAGGTCAGGATGGATGAGATGACTAAGTGAGGCAGGGTCAGGATGGATGACTACATGGAGGGAGGGTCAGGAGTGGATGGATGACTACAGTGAGGCAGGGTCAGGATGGATGGATGACTACAGTGAGGCAGGGTCAGGATGGATGGAGACTACAGTGAGGCAGGGTCAGGATGGATGACTACTGTGAGGGAGGGTCAGGGTGGATGGATGACTACACTACAGAGTCAAACACAGGTATGACATGGACTAGATAGAATACCTTTACACCCAAAGGGAGTTGGGTCACTCTTAATCTCGTGGCGTTTGGCTTTATGGTCAGGGCTAAGGAGGGATCCTGTCGGCCGAAGAACAGAGACAGAAGAGAAGGAAACAGAGAGAAATMATAAAGAGAGCAATAGAAAAACAGCTGTGAGAGAGGGAAGAGCTTCCTGAAACTGACTAGAWTAYTTAGCTACTTGCTAATACTATTGGAGACATCTAAATYATGAGGCTGGGGGACAGGCCTACTAAAACAGACACTAATTCTAATATTTGATGTATTAACTGCAAACTATACTGTAGTATACCTGGTTGAGAGAATACCATTGGTAATGTTAGACTTTTACCAGCAGGGTGAAGACATTCTGCAAAGGAAAGCATGCCAAAATATCAGTCTTCTAAAGCCCTGATGCAGTCGACTACTGGAAAGGATGTGTCCTGTCTAAAGTCATATCAGGGGGGTAGGTTAAGAGAGCTTGGGGTTGACTTCAAAATGGAGAACATATCTTTGCCATATATGATGACGACAACATGGGGGKTGCCTCCAGGACACTAGTGTTACCTTTCTGACTCTTCAGATTGCTGAAGCCTTGAAGGGTAAAACGCTTTTTAGCCACTGATGCCCTGTCAGTGGTGGGACTGGTGACTGTCTCCTCTACAACCACGGTAGAGAAAGAGGGACAGGAAGGAGAGACAGAGTAAAGTGGTTTGAAGAGGAAAAGAAGAGAAAGAAAGCTCAGATTAAAGGAGGAACAAGGAAGAAGGAAGTAGGAAAAGATTCAAGGACGGCTTGGCTACCTAACCAGACGAGGGGGGGTCACTAAAACTGCAACAGAAGTTTGCTTTCTTGTCATGAGCATTTGATAGAAGTAAAAACCATTTTCTTTACTCAACAAAATAGGGCAACTCACCTTTGTGTTTTGGGGAGGAGGGGGAGTTGGGGTCAGAGAAGACAGCATCTGTCTTCTTCTCTTCTCCCTTCTTCACGCTCTTCTGACAGTTCCTAAATGGACTAAGAGGGAGAAACAAACAGGTGAAAAAGAGAAGAACCAACCATGTTGATTCCTTCTCTCTAACTGGCTCTAGCCATGGTCTCTCTGTAAAATCTGACCTGAGACACATCGGTGGGCTGTTGCTGGTTGGACTGGGAGACATTGTMTCTGACGCCTTCTTTTGACTAGATTCTGGAACAAATCATCACAGTTACTAACAGAACACAGACACAACAACAGAGAATTTAGCATCCAGATGTGTATCACCTCTGGAATGTGTGTGCGTGTGTCTGTAATGCCGCAGATCCCCCATCTTACCCCTGCAGGCCTTCAGCTGGCCAGTCAGAACCTTCCTGATCTCGTTCAACCAAGATGTTTTGATCTCAGGTGTCGCAGCCTGGARGATAAACACCTCCTCTCTGGAATTACACCAGATCTCAAACTTCTTGTTGTCACCCTTGGCGCTCTCCGTGATGCCCACCGCACTCATCTGTTCGAGAGAACCGAAGAATATTACACTTCTATTTCACTGTTGAACTCATAACATACTAAAGATCCAAATAAAAATCAAAGGAGAGCCAGCCAGACAGCCAGACAGACTGCCAGACAGACTGCCAGAAGGTCAGTCAGGACATTGAGGAAGTGTTTGAAGCTGTACGAGGGGGCTTTCTCGTAACCCTCCCCCAGACAGTGAGCCAGCCAGCCAGACATTAACAGACTCACGTTGAGGGAGTGTTTGAAGCTGTAGGACGGGGCTTTCTCGTAACCCTCCCCATTCTCCTCCCGTCTCTTACAGAAGAGCAAGGCTTTTTCATGCAGGAACAGGTGTCTCTGCATGGGCTTGAAGCGGGCCAGGTCCTTGACCTTAGCGTGACCTTTCTTGTGTTCCGTCCACACGCTGAACGACCCCTGCATCAGCAGCCTGCCCAGCTCCGTCAGGCTCCCCTGGGGATCAATAAATTAACACAATCAATCACAAGTAGGACAGATAGCTGAGCGTTGTCTGTGGTACAGAAGATGTTACACGGTTGGGTAACTTTTTCCTCTCCACCCTAAAGCATGAGGAGYATAGGGGTGTCGTGGTTAGCTGACCTCATATCCTGTGATGGCGATGAGGTGCATGGAGTCGTTGACGGCCTTCAGGATCCCCAGGATGGAGGACAGCGCCTCCTGCAGGTCCTCTGAACCCTCACAGCCCTTACTGTACTTCAGTAACTCCTTCAGTATKAGCTGGTATTTGGTTATCCTCTGGACTGGCTTGAGGAGGTACGAGTCCAACCCCAGTTTGTGTTCCAACTTTCTCTGGCACTCCTTCGTAAAAACAAACAATCACACGTCAATACATGTATTATTATATATTTTTTTACAAGCTTACAGTAAACTGAGCTTGAGGATCCTATCCAAGATACACTGAGGGCCCTGYAAGAAAGGTGAAAGGTTACCTGGAAGAAGGCGCAGTCGGAGCACTGTCTCCACAAGCTCTCGGAGCGAGGTTTGTTCTGACAGTACTTCTCATAGATCTGCAGGTCGCCCATCCTCTCCAGGAAACAGCGTCCCACSAGCTCAGGGACGTCTGTGTAGGTCTCCAGCTCCCTGAGGAATGTCCTGATGAGAGACACAGACAGACAGCGGGATACAGGTTAGTACTACCGAGGTTGGGAAGCASTGGGGGGCTTGAGGTAATGTTAACCAAATMAAATATTGTTYAAATTGGWCCCTATAAATCGATATGGTTGAATGAATGTGCCTCTTCTSTAACAGCTGMTCACAATGACAGGACATTMCTCAGTAAACATTATGTAACATGGGTGTTGCYGTGGAGTAAAAGTCACCTCTTGTGGAACTGGTAGATCTCTGGCATGTTTCCAAACAGGACATCCTTCCTGTTGAGCAGCGCACTGGGGAGGAGGTGGGCCATGGCTGGGTTGTCCATCTCTGCAGCATAACCCTGGAATAACAACARATACTAAAATGTTAACACAGGACAATCTGAAAATGCACATCTATGATAAGTACATTTTCAACAAAAACATATAAATATATATATTACTACATTTAGGACAGTAAGTGAAGAAGTGGCGACCTCTAGTGGTCAGAAGTGACACACCTGCAGTACACAGAGTAGCTCCTCTACATACGCCCTCTCAGTCTCCAACAGCTCGTTCATTACATGTCTGTAGGAACAGAACAACAACATTCTATTTAACATCAACATAATTATTTAACATCGACCAATTATGATTTTTCAAAGCCGATATCGATTATTGGAGGACCAAAAAAGGCCGATACCGATTAATGAGACGATTTTTATATATATATTTGTAATACTGACAATTACAACAATACCGAATGAACACTTATTTTAACTTAATATAATACATCAATAAAATCGATTTGGTCTCAAATAAATAATGAAACATGTTCAATTTGGTTTAAATAATGCAAAAACAAAGTGTTGAAGAGAGTAAAAGTGCAATATGTGCCATGTAAAAAAGTTTAAGTTTAAGTTCCTTGCTCAGTTCCTTGCTCAGAACATATGGAAGCTGGTGGTTCCTTTTAAGATGAGTCTTCAATATTCCCAGGTAAGAAGTTTTAGGTTGTAGTTTTTATAGGACTATTTATCTCTATACCATTTGTATTTCATATACCTTTGACTATTGAATGTTCTAATAGGTACTTTAGTATTGCCAGCCTAATCTCGGGAGTTGATAGGCTTGAAGTCATAAACAGCGCAATGCTTGGAGCACAGAGAAGAGCTGCCTGCAAATGCAGGAAAGTGCTGTTTGAATGAATGCTTACGAGCCTGCTGCTGCCTACCACTGCTCAGTCAGAATGCTCTATCAAATCATAGACTTAATTATAACATAATAACACACAGAAATACGAGCCTTAGGTCATTAATATGGTCAAATCCGGAAACTATCATTTCGAAAACTAGACGTTTATTCTTTCAGTGAAATACAGAACCGTTCCGTATTTTATCTAACGGGTGGCATCCATAAGTCTAAATATTGCTGTTACATTGCACAACCTTCAATGTTATGTCATAATTATGTACAATTCTGGCAAATTAATTACGGTCTTTATAGGAAGAAATGGTCTTCACACAGTTCGCAACGAGCCAGGCGGCCCAAACTGCTGCATATACCCTGACTCTGCTTGCACAGAACGCAAGAGAAGTGACACAATTTCCCTAGTTAAAAGAAATTCATGTTAGCAGGCAATATTAACTAAATATGCAGGTTTAAAAATATATACTTGTGTATTGATTTTAAGAAAGGCATTGATGTTTATAGTTAGGTACACATTGGTGCAACGAAAGTGCTTTTTTCGCAAATGCGCTTGTTAAATCATCACCCGTTTGGCAAAGTAGGCTGTGATTCAATGATAAATTAACAGGCACCGCATCGATTATATGCAAAGCAGGACAAGCTAGATAAACTTGTAATATCATCAACCATGTGTAGTTAACTAGTGATTATGTTAGATTGATTGTTTTTTATAAGATAAGTTCAATGCTCCTTACCGTGGCTCTTTGCTGCACTCGCATAACAGGTAGTCAGCCTGCCACGCAGTCTCCTCGTGGAGTGCAATGTAATCGGCCATAATCGGTGTCCAAAAATGCTGATTACCGATTGTTTGAAAATTAAAAAATCGGCCCTAATTAAATCGGCCATTCCGATTAATCGGTCGACCTCTAATTATTATTTTGATAAACTATACCAAGTATGAAATATCTAACTATCTTTCTAACCATCTCTTTTCAATTGTGTTTCACAAGAGTATTAATTGATATAGTTTTTTAATTTATTTTTTTACCCCCTTTTTCGATCTGGTCTGATCGCTGCAACTCCCCAACGGGCTCAGGAGAGGCGAAGGTCGAGTCATGCGTCTCCCGAAACATGATCCGCCAAACCGCGCTTCTTAACACCTGCCCGCTTAACCTGGAAGCCAGCTGAACCAATGTGTTGGAGGAAACACCGTCCAACTGACGACCAAAGTCAGCCTGCAGGCGCCCAGCCCGTCACAAGGAGTCACTAGAGCGTGATGAGCCAAGTAAAGCCCCCCCCCGGCCAAACCCCCACCTTACCCGGACGACAATGGGCCAATTGTGCGCCGCCCTATGGGACTCCCGGTCACGACCGGTTGTGACACAGCCTGGGATCGATCCTGGGTCTGTAGTGACGCTTCAAGCACTGCGATGCAGTGCCTTAGACCGCTGCGCCACTCGGGAGGCCGTTCATTGATTTATTTTAAGGCATTTCAGGCTATAGTATGACATCATTGACCTTTGACCCCTGACCCTACCGTCGGAGCACAGCCAGGTTCTCCTCCTCAGACAGAGAGCCGTGTCTGCTGCTGCCGTTCTGCACCTGGACCTCCACTATTCTGCAGTTTTCTACGTTCAAGATGTTGTCCTCTGCATTCCTCGTCTCTTGACTCCTGTGAGCTACAAGAAACAGAAAAACGGAATAAGAACTACTCATCTGAACTTCAAACAACCAACAAAAATGTCATTTCAATCAATCAATGATATATTGTCGGGGAATTAAATATTGTTTAAGGCGCAGTTCTTACATGCCACTAGATGGCAATGAATGGATCAGAAACAGGAGAGGCTGCTGCTGACCTGCAAAACAACTCATCAAAATGTAAAACTGACCCTTACCTCAACCAAACCCTTACCCCTACCCTAACCCAATTTGAACCTATTCTGAAATAAAATATTAGGAGTGTCCATATAGCCTTTTCCATCAGAACCAGAGAGACAGAGAGGGAAGGGTAGAGTCAGAACCAGAGAGACAGGGAGGGAAGGGCTGAGTCAGAACCAGAGAGACAGGGAGGGAAGGGTAGAGTCAGAACCAGAGAGACAGGGAGGGAAGGGGAGGGAAGGGTAGAGTCAGAACCAGAGAGACAGGAGGAAGGCTGAGTCAGAACCAGGAGAGACAGGGAGGGAAGGCAGAGTCAGAACCAGAGAGACAGAGGAGGGAAGGGTAGAGTCAGAACCAGAGAGACAGGGAGGGAGAAGGGTAGAGTCAGAACCAGAGAGACAGGGAGAAGGCAAGAGTCAGAACCAGAGAGACGGAAGGGCAGAGTCAGACCAGAGAGACAGGGAGGGAAGGGTAGAGTCAGAACCAGAGAGACAGAGAGGAAGAAGGGTAGAGTCAGAACCAGAGAGACAGGGAGGAAGGTAGAGTCAGAACCAGAGAGACAGGGAGGGAAGGGTAGAGTCAGAACCAGAGAGATAGGGAGGGAAGGGCAGAGTCAGAACCAGAGAGACAGGGAGGGAAGGGTAGAGTCAGAACCAAGAGAAGACAGGGAGAGAAGGGCAGAGTCAGAACCAGAGAGACAGGGAGGGAAGGGTAGAATCAGAACAGAGAGACAGGGAGGGAAAGGTAGAGTCAGAACCAGAGAGACAGGGAGGGAAGGGTAGTTAGTCAAGATTGGTGACGACCAGTGTGACATGTGGAGCAGAGTGTGCTACTCACCAGGAGGGGACATGGGGAACTTGATGATGGCTTCAGGCCTGGGAGCCACTGGCTGGACGGGCCGTGTCTGTTTGGCTGCCAGCTTCTTCAGACTGACCCTCCTCTTCTCAAACATCTCCTGCATGGACACCTGCTTTTGAAACACCTTCTCTACCTGCTCCTGTTAACACACACAGAGGGGAGGGAGGGTTAGATGCTGACATTTTGAGGGTGTAGCTCAATAGTCAAAAACGTCTTCCTCTCCTCGTCTCTATTCAATCGCTTGATTATACTTAAACCAAAAGTCTTTCTTGACCACGTTGAGAGGGGAGGAAAAACATCTCGACCTCCTGGTCAGGTCTCGTGTTCAAAACAACTGGCCCACCAAATACAATGTTTTCTCATGTAATGTATATCTGGTGCCTCCATGGGGCGCCACCTACCCTGAGCTCTGGYTTGAGGATGGAGTCATAGTCCCTCCAGATGGCGTTGAGGTCGGTGATCTGGTGTTGGGCGGCCGTGTCCAGGTACTTCTCCAGCTCCTGCAGCGCGGCCTCCGCCCCGTCCTGAGACTGACATCTATCTACCGGCTGGGAGGCAAGGAGGTAGATCCCTTCCTCACACCACCTCGATGCCTAGGGAGGGGGGGAGGGGGAGAGAGAGAGAGAGGGGTTCATTATACCACAGGTCAGAGGGAGAATGAATCCTTGACTGGCTGAACTCAAACCCTAACTCTTATACCTCTACACTTATCATACATCAGAAAGATTCCATCAGCTCTCACCTACTAGAGGGCTACATTGACCAATCACCCGGTTACTGATCCCCATCTAAACCAGGGGTTGCCAGTGTTTCCATAGCCCTACTTCTCCCCTCCAGCCCTCACCTTCTCCAGACAGTGGTGCAGCTCCATGGCCCTCAGGAGGAGGACCTTCTTGGTCTTGAGGAAGGAGGTGACCTCATCACACACGGCCCTCAGCTCACTGCACTTAGGCAGGATGGAGTCCTCAGCGTAGTGAGCACTCTCAATCAGCCCATCCCCCTCAGTGGCCAGGGCCAGAGCCCAGTCCAACACATCCTGGAGAGAGAGACACACAGGCAGGTGAGAACACACACACACACACACACACACACACACACACACACACACTAAAACAAAATAAATATGAACAAAGCAGTCATAATGGAAAGCCATTAAATCCATGTTACTTCCTAGTTGCCTCTGAAATAAGGACCTATACATAACAGCCAACTCCTCATTTTACACAACGTATACAGTCTGTAAAGATTTCACTGTGGATGTTCTGGGCCTTATCGCAGGCATTGTGGATTCAGTTCATGTCCATATATGTGATTGGAATGTAGAACGAGGGAGCAGGCTGTTTCTGTGGTGCAGAACCAGAAGTAGCACCATCCACTCTACCACCACACAACACACACACAATCTGTCTCTCTCTCCCTCCTTAAGTCCCCTTGAATGAAGCAGCACAAGACATATGATGTCATTTCTCCAAGATAATAATAGCAGCACATATAGCAGGTGTTGTACATGTTTAGATACACAGTCATATCCATGACAACAAGCCATGTTTTCTAGTCACATAGGGACTACAGCAGTAATGTATGTGTGAACCAACCAATAGAGGTATGGTCCACTGCACGTGAGTCATCTGTAAAGTCAATACTGTCATTGAGATGAACAGGGTCTATAATGTACTGGGGTACAACGAGAGCGGAAACAGGATACGACCCATGTCAGCTGGTGGAATCTCATCATTTCAAGTTTCTACATTCATTTCACTCATCGTGTTTTGGATCTGTTAGACAAGTTGATGAGGTATGGGGAGGATGACGTGTGCTATTGGGATGAAGTGTGTGTGTGTCTTACACAGGCCTTCTCCTCCTGGCTGTTGAGTTCTCGTAGGATGTGTTCTGCATGGGCGGGACTGATGCCAACCTCCGAGAACGCCTCTACCCGCTCTGACACCACATCCAGCTGGGCACGCACCTGAACACACATAGTGAGGGACAGGTAGTCAGAACACACACACTCACATACTACACACACACACACACACACACACAGACAGAGACACACGCACACACTACAAATTGACAAACAGTCACTGGGACTACATCTCCCATGATGCTCTTATGTCCCTGTTCCCCTCACCTCACGGAAGTAGTATTCAAAATGGCGGAGCTGCAGACACTGTTCCAGCTTGGTCTGGTGTCTCTCCCAGAAATCATCAAACGCTGTCTCTGTCTCATCCAGCTGGCCCAGCAGTCTACACACGGATGGAGGAAGAACGGTAGACGAATGAAGGGATGGAGATAGAGAGATGGATGGATGGATGGATGGAGGGAGAGAAAAAGAGAAAAATGGAAAGGGAATGAAGGATAGAGAGGAGAACCTGAGTCAAAGGAAAAAAAGCTAACAATGGTATTTCAGCTTGGATCTCAAAGTATCACTAAGTGAAACCAGAAGTACCTATTCATTGAAACCAAACCAAGTCCTGTGTTTAATCAAATCCCTTACATAACCTACTCCTCCAAGAGCAGAGCACTTTACAGTATAACCAACATCATGTTTTGAGTTATGAAACACTGCAGTTTTCTTTCCTTTGTTCTACCAATTKTGCTCTGCAGCTGTGAGTGCTGCCACTATGCATCCTATCCCCGTACTCCCAAAATACACCAGAATGGCACGGGGGGCAGATTTCACTGCAGCGCGGCAGAACACAGCCTAGAAGGTTCAGGGTCATGGTGGGAGATGAGAGAGTAGAGTTCTAGGTAACTTCTAGCAAGAGACACACCACCATTGTTACTAGAGAACATGAATCTTGACTGTTCCATAACCAGTTGGACCTCAGGATATCTCTGTCTTCTTTCCTATCTCTGTTGTTCCTACTGTACCCTGTCCCTTTCTCAACCTATTTCATTAGCATTAAAGGGACAGTTCACCCTAAAATTGATATGGRGCCAAACRMWCCCATTKATTTAGGATTGAGGCATACATACAGATTTAGTATGATCTAAACAACACAACTTTAGACCACTTCTMAGGTATGAGAGTACCTCTAAGCCTGACCCTTGACCCCTGTCCCRTCTGACCTCTGCACGGTGGCCAGGTTCTCCAGRTCGTCCTGGTTCATTGTATAGTCGGGTTCTCTCTGCAGGGGCTCGTTGATGCTCTCCAGGAGCCGGCCCCCCTGGCCCAGGGCCACACACAGGTCCRCCTGGGAGAGAGACAGGACATGGACACATCCGTTAGAGGGATCTACCATTGGACAGTACAGAGTATACAGTCTCAGCTACAGCCAAAGTCTGTTCTTCAGTATATCTTTCCCCTGAGAAACACAAACACCAGGAACAAATCAGGAACTGAATGTTTAATCGTGCCTTGAATTTCAGATGAATTGACCTCAACACTATCACTTAAAACATGGAGTTTTTGGTAATAGTCTGCATATTAATGACTTGGTCCCTCCATGCCCTTACCTTCATCTGTCCCTTCTTCTCGGTGTGTGTGGCCAGCAGGTTGGACGTGGCCTGGGRGTTGTTGGGTAGCTCGGTCTCGGCCAGCTCCGTCCCAAACGACTGCAGGGTCTGTGCCGTGGTCTTCACCATCAGAGCAAAGGCCTCGATAGCCTGAGMACCGGACAAACACAACCCAYTTGTGTCATCACTGGTTATAAACACACACACATCCCATTGAGATGGGGCGGACTAATGGGAGAGTTTAGAATGAGTTCAGTTCAGTGCGCAGATATCAGGTTAGGATTGGGCCCTATGTATTCTGTCAGGGGTCTGGTGGGAAGGGTGTGGTAGTAGGGTACTCACGGTGCGGTGTGAGATCCAGGTCTCATGGCAGTAATCCTGGGTTCCTCCCAGKTCCTGGGGCAGRTGKGTCCGGTCGATGTAGGCATGGAGCTCCGTCACAGAGCTCAGCATCACCACCTGAGACATAGGGAGTCAACACACATTAACCTACATATGAGACGCATACAAACGTCCACTAACGTCCTCACATCAGACGAGCACGTGCACATGCATATAAAAAAACATACCGGCACCTTCATCTTGAACTCATCCCTGTTGAACTTGAAGAAGATGTCGGAGAGRGTCCGCTGGAATAAYGTGGAGGGCCGCAAGACCAGAACCAGCTGTAAATTCACTGGGAATGAGCCCTGTGGAACACACACATTCATTACTTTGTGTTGTTATTGTTGTTGTTGGGGGATAAACTTTCAGAAGTCTTATGGAATTCATTGATACAAATTAAATTAACATACATACACATGCCTTACTGGAAAGAGTGGTAAATCAGGGTAGTGATTCATCTTGGTGAGCAAATCCAGTGGCCTTGTGTTTTAGGTTATTGTCCTGCTGAACTGAATCAGGTTTTCCTCTAGGGTTTTGCCTGTGCTTAGCTCTATTCAGTTTCTTTTTATCCTACAAAACTCCCTAGTCCTTGCCAATAACATGATGCAGCCACCACCACCATGGTTGAAAATATGAACAGTGGTAGTCAGTGCTGTGTTGGATTTTCCCCAAACATAACGCTTTGTATTCAGGACAAAATTAATTTCTTTGCCACATTTTTAGCAGTTTTACTTTAGTACCTTAATGCAAACAGGATGCACGTTTTGGAATATTTGTATTCTGTACAGGCTTCCTTCTTTTCACTCTGTCATTTAGGTTAGTATTGTGGAGTAACTACAATGTTGTTGATCCATCCTCAGTTTCCTCCTATCACAGCCATTAAACTCTGTAACTGTTTTAAAGTCACCATTGACCTCATGGTGAAATCCCTGAGCAGTTTCCTTACTCTCCGGCAACTGTGTTAGTGACTGGGTGTATTGATACACCATCCAAAGTGTAATTAATAACTTCACCATGCTCAAAGGGATAGTCAATGTCTGCTTTGTCCATTTTTAGCCATCTACCAATAGGTGCCCTTCTTTGCGAAGCATTGGAAAACCTCCATGGTCTATGTGGTTGAATCTGTGTTGGATATTCACTGCTCGACTGAAGGACCTTGCAGAAAATGTTATGTGTGGGGGTACAGAGATGAGGTAGTCATTTAAAAATCATGGTAAACACTATTATTACACACAGAGAATCCTTGCAACTTATTAAGCACATTTTTACTCCTGAACTTATTTAGCCATGCCTTGGGAAAAGGGTTTGAATATTTACTGACTCAAGACATTTCAGCTTTTTATTTTTTAATTAATTAGTAAATATTTCTAAAAACGTAATTCCATTTTGACATTATGGGGTATTGTGTGTAGGCCAGTGACACAAAATATAAATGTAATCAATTTTAAATTCAGGCTGTAACACAACAAAATGTGGAAAAAGTTGAGAAGTGTGACTACTTTCTGAAGGCACTGTAAGCCAGATTGTTAGTGGCTTGATGTAACAGGAGTTGTGAATTACTCTGCTCTACAGGGGGGTCTTCAATCATTACTGCAAGACTAGCTAGAGTAGGACAACCTTCCTCAGCCTAGGGCACACAAACAACACTACCCACAGTAGAACCAACATACCCACAGTGATGTAGCATCACCACACTCCACTGCTGCTGGCTACAGCTGACATATATAGCAGGCTGAGTGGACATAACACTGATCCCTGGAGGAGTGGAGGGGGTAGCGCTACAACTAACATCACTGGAGGTGCAGCCAAAAATATCTAGTGCATGTTATAAAACAGGTGCATCTCGCTCTTGTTTTATAACAGGTACTTTTATTGAATTCTTTGGGTTGAAAATACTGAGAAGAGATTTCACCAGAAAACCTAGAATCCACACAGCAACTGACAGCCTGAATATAGCCTATTGTCTGATTGGATGAACCAGAGCCATATACACACACACATACATACTGTACATACGGTTATATACACTCCCCTATGTATTTACTTGGACAGTGAAGATAAAAGTGCATTTGCAGTTAATTTTGGTGGTGTTTATAGGCATAAAATTACACCCCCCCAAAAATGCTAACCTCCCCTGTTATTGGTAATGGTGAGTGGTAGGCATGTTTTGGGGGCATGATCTCATTAACGTAGAAGTGTTCAGAAACATATTCTATTCTTATTTACAGTAAAAGTGACCAAAAAAATGACAATACGTTATTTACCATTAATTTCTATTGGGCACAACAATCTGAAACACAGACAAAACAAACTGCAAATGCATCCAAGTTTATTGAGCCTCAAGTTTGATGTAGTCATTGCGTGCTAGGAATATGGGACCAAATACAACCTTTTTAACTAAATCCAAATACTTATGACACCTTCAAATTGGGGGACTTTAATTTCTAAACGGTAAAACAGATACACTGCCTTCAGGAAGTATTCAGACCCCTTGACTTATTCCACATTTTGTTGTGTTACAGCCTGGATTTATCTCACCCCAAATCCAGATACAAGACGTAATCGCCGTCAAAAAGTCATTCTACAAAGTATTCACTCAGGGGTGTGAATATTTCTGTAAATTAGAGATTTCTGTATTTCATTTTCAAGAAATTTGCAAAATCTTCTAAAAACACATTTTCACTTTGTCATTATGGGGTATTGCGTGTAGGTGGGTGAGAAAAAAAACAGGATTTAATCCGTTTTGAATTCAGGCTGTAACAACAAAATGTTGCATAAGGGGTATGAATACTTTCTGAAGGCACTGTATGTATGAAAATACCCTCAAATAAAAGGTGACATTCTGTACTGTCGCCTCATATTAAACATTTGATCTCAAATCCAAAATGCTGGAGTATAGAGACAAATTAAAAGTTTTAGCTTAACTGTTCAAATAAATACAGTTAAGGTTTGTAACCACAGTAAAACCTCTGCAAATCACAATTCCAATTAGCAGCATAAGGCTCTATTTCAGCAGTGTGATGTCATCTCATATTGCCAAACGYCTGCTTCCCAGAGACTAGCCCACTACATCCACACACAGCTGCTTACCAACCCTGCAATACCACGTTGCCATGGAAACTGCACTCCTTGGGAGAAAGAGATGAGGTTCCACACAGCGACGGTTTCCACGTCTGTCACACAGCCAGTCTATTTTTTATTAATTAATTGCATCTAGTAAATAAAGGACTGCTCTTTCTCACTGAAAAAAAATGTGTCAATGACCAGGTTTCGAACCTGGATCTCAAAAGACTGCTTTAGCCCACTGAGCTAAAGACCTAGGCATTTGCTCGGGGAGCTAACACGTGTCTTCAGGTGTCAGGCAAGGTCACTCAAATCTGAGTGCATTACTGAACTACCACCGCAAAATCAATGAAGAGATCCTGAGAGATAAAACGTGTTCATCTTCATTACCTCTCATTATTTATCTCCTAATCAATAATCCAGCGCACGGTCACACTGTCTATCCTGCACATGACACTCAAACAAATGACTTGATCTGTTTGGGACTGATGGATGTATGGGACTGGAGCAAGCCTGCTGTGATTGGAGCTTGACTTATTAGGCTCCTCCTCTCAGTAGATTTGAACCCTATTWGCATATAATATGGCCCTTTTCTATCACAGTAACCCATCAATATTTTTGGAGAGCTTGGAGTTTGCTGACACTAAAATCATAAAAGCACTTTAACAGCGGGCGGGCGGACGTTAAAAACCATTTAATGAGAACATGGAACGAGGGGCTGCTTCTTGACCTTCAAACTGTGATTTCCATAACAATACCATTCCACGTAGTCCACTCTGGTATATCCAATGAAAGCTTATGTTACACCCAGCTACACAGTATATGATATACTGTAGGAAGTAATAATGGAACACATATTAGAATAAGGATTTTCACTGGGGTCTGTCGGGAGGGAACTCACCCCATCCACCGCTAACGTGTAGCAGCACCCACTTAGATGATAGGTGGTGGCCATGTTGTAACAGAACACTCAAACCACACATCAGCTAGCTGTTYCGGTGGAACAGCTGATTTGGTCATTTATTCMSAACATGTTTTTCGATCTCCAATGTCATTCTGTAGGGAGTACCATATAGACAGAACACTGATCAGGATAACCTTGACATATGTCAGCTACAGAGGAAGATGCATGGCCTCCAGCCTACAGCATAACAAACACAATCACGAGATATGCCATCACACACACACACACACACCCCATCCTTTGACTAGGAAGCCCCTACAAACAGATACATACACAAGCACACACAGAAAAATATATCTGAGTAGCCTGCCACCACTACTATCTCTTCCCCATCACACCCAGCTGAGTAGCCTGACACCACTATCTCTCCCCATCACACCCAGCTGAGTAGCCTGACACTACTATCTCTCCCCATCACACCCAGCTGAGTAGCCTAACACCACTATCTCTCCCCCATCACACCCAGCTAAGTAGCCTGACACTACTATCTCTCCCCATCACACCCAATCTCCTTCTCTCAAATATTGATCTGCTGGAACATGTCCCTACGCCATCTCCTGACACCACACCCTGTTTCCCCACCTTTAATATAAGGTCTACTCTCCCCACAGCTTTGAACATTGGTTCCCATCCATGTGTCAGAGGCCAAATCAATCAAACTCAAACGCCATCTTTCTCTGATCCAACTAGGCCTGCTTCTTCCTCCTTCACGGTCCGAAGCGGCTCTGGCTGTCCTCCGGTCTCGACAGGAATCTCGCACTCGCGTACCGACCATGGATGCTCCAAGGCTTAGCCATGCGCTCTCTGTACGATCTGGCCCTGCCAATTGTGATGGGAAGAGATAGTGGTGTCAGGCTACTCAGCTCGGTGTTGATGGGGACGAGTATATGGTGTCAGGCTTACTCAGCTGGGTTGTGATGGGGGAGAGATAGTGTGTTCAGGCTTACTCAGCTGGGGTGTGATGGGGGAGAGATAGTAGTGTCAGGCTACTCAGCTGGGTGTGATGGGGAAGAGATAGTGGATGTCAGGCTAACTCAGA
>NC_036841.1:21292563-21354832 GCF_002910315.2 Salvelinus sp. IW2-2015
TTATTTTGACAGTTACCTGTATATTGTAGGTGATTACCTTGTTGAGTCTTACTTAGTCTTCTAAATGCTATATTCACAACTGTATGTATATGCAGGAGGTCTCCATTTCCATACAGTATGTCATAACACTGACTATCAAGAACACCTCTGACCAAACTCTGAACTCTGATCTCTGGGCATGTTTGGTCCTCAACTCCAACCCCATGTCTCTGCTATTGGAAACTGAACAGACCCAGTAAGATTGGATTCTTTTCTCATGTCAATCATATCAGTTGTCACCCTGCATAAATTATTCAAAGTATAAATGTTTTGGAAGTTGGTCCATATTATGTTTGTTCCAATTCCTTGCAGTTAATTTCTTTATTACTTATAATGGTCCTCTGGTTACTAGCATACTAATGGTGAATAGACTTACATGAGGTTCTCAGTTTGTTCCAAAGCTCAACTGTGCCCTCTATCAGTGGAACGCCACACTACGGCCATTTCTCAGCCGGTCCTCTCAGTAGGATGACAAAGTGAAGAAGTGCAGTACTGTTTCAAGTGGCAGATTACATTTGGATAAACATGTTTTCATGAGACCTGCTCAAGCTGAGATAATTACTTTGATTCAGGCATTTTCCATATTTGAGTGTATTTATCTTTCCCAAAACCAATGTAATATATGATTTTTGTTTTGTACACTAAATGACTAAAGTGGCTATGATCAAACACAGTGCTGAATAAATTGTCTTTATGTACACAAAGCCCATTATAAGAACTAGTATGGCCACCTGCTGGCTTCAACGTATCCTGCAGTCAGACCCAGAGAACAGCACCATATGTTAACACTTTGATCACCAGATACACATATGATGACACTGACACTGTCTCTATAAGAGGCAGGCATGAACACAGTGGTTTTACCCAGGCGTTTGGGGCACTTCCCTCACAATTGCACACAAACGCAACCTCTCTCTCTCTCAATTCAATTATATTTAAGGGCTTTATTGGCATGGGACACATATGTTAACATTGCCAAAGCAAGTGAACTAGAAAATAAACAAAAGTGAAATAAACAATAAAAATGTACAGTATACATTACACTCACAAAGGTTCCAAAAGAATAAAGACATAAAAAAATATCATTTCATGTGCAAATAGTACAAAAGGGAAAAGAAATCAACATAAATATGGGTTGTATTTACAGTACAATGGTGTTTGTTCTTCACTGGTCGCCCTTTTCTTGTGGCAAAAGGTCACAAATCTTGCTGCTGTGATGGCACACTGTGGTATTTCACCCAATAGATATGGGAGTTGATCAAAATTGAGTTTGTTTTCGAATTGTTTGTGTATCTGAGGATTTCTGAGGGAAATCTGTGTCTCTTATATGGTCATACATTTGGCAGGAGGTTAGGAAGTGCAGGTCAGTTTCCACCTTATTTTGTGGACAGTGTGCACGTAGCATGGCTTCTCTTGAAAGCCAGGTCTTCCTACGGCGGCCTTTCTCAATAGCAAGGCTATGCTCATTGAGTCTGTACATAGTCAAAGCTTTCCTTAAGTTTAGGTCAATCACTCTCTGCTTAGGGACAAATAGCATTCTAGTTTGCTCAGTTTTTTGTTCATTCTTTCCAATGTGTCAAGTAATTATCTTTTTGTTTTCTCGTGATTTGGTTGGGTCTAATTGTTTTGCTGTCCTGG
The DNA here is from genome assembly GCF_002910315.2 of Salvelinus sp. IW2-2015. Classification (NCBI taxonomy): domain Eukaryota; kingdom Metazoa; phylum Chordata; class Actinopteri; order Salmoniformes; family Salmonidae; genus Salvelinus; species Salvelinus sp. IW2-2015. The sequence continues at coordinate 21,294,241 of NC_036841.1, forward strand.
GGCTCTGTGGGGTCTGTTTGTGTTTCTGAACAGAGCCCCAGGACCAGCTTGCTTAGGGGGCACTTCTCCAGGTTAATTGCTCTGTAGGTGATGGCTTTGTTTTGGAAGGTTTGGGAATCACTTCCTTTTAGGTGGTTGTAGAATTCAACGTCTCTTTTCTGGATTTTGATAATTAGCGGGTATCGGCCTAATTCTGCTCTGCATGCATTATTTGGTGTTTTACGTTGTACACTGAGGATATTTTTGCAGAATTCTGCATGCAGAGTCTCAATTTGGTGTTTGTCCCATTTTGTGAATTCTTGGTTGGTGAGCGGACCCCAGACCTCACAACCATAAAGGGCAATGGGTTTTAGAACTGATTCAAGTATTTTTAGCCAGATCCTAATTGGTTTGTCTCTCTCTCTCAATTCAATTCAAAGGGCTTAATTGGCATGGGAAACAAATGTTTACATTGCCAAAGCAAGTAAAATAGATAATATACAAAATTGAAATAAATAATCAGAAATGAACAGTAAACATCACACTCAAAAGTTTAAAAAGAATAGAGACATTTCAAATGTTACATTATGGCTATGTACAGTGTTGTAACAATGTGCAAGAATGTAAACTACAAAAGGGAAAGTAAATAAATATAGGTCTTATTTAAAATGGTGTTTGTTCTTCACTGGTTGCCCTTTTTTTGTGGCAACAGGTCACAAATCTTGCTGCTGTGATGGCACACTGTGGTATTTCACCCAATAGATATGAGAGTTTATCAAAATGTGATTGTTTTTTAATTCTTTGTGGATCTGTGTAATCTCAGGGAAATATGTGTCTACAATATAGTCATACATTTGGCAGGAGGTTAGGAAGTGCAGGTCAGTTTCCACATAATTTTGGAGACAGTGTTCACATAGCCTGTCTTCTCTTGAGAGTCCGGTCTGCCTGCCCGGCCTCTCTCAATAGCAAGGATAAGCTCAATGAGTATGTAAATAGTCAAAGCTTTCCTTCATTTTTGGTCAGTCATAGTGGTCTGGCGAAATAGCATTCCAGTTTGCTCAGTTTTTTTGGTTAATTCTTTCCAATGTGTCAAGTAATTATCCTTTTGTTTTCTCAGTATTTGTTTGGGTCTAATTGTATTGCTGTCCTGGGGCTCTGTGGGGTCTGTTTGTGCTGTGAACAGAACCTCAGTACCAGCTTGCTGAGAGGACTCTTCTCTTGGTTCATAGGTGATGGCTTTGTTATGGAAGGTTTGGGAATCGCTTCCTTTTAGTTGGTTGTAGAACTTAAAGGCTGTTATCTGGATTTTGATAATTCGTGGGTATCATGTATCATACTAATTATGCTCTACATGCATTATTTGGTGTTTTACGTTGTACATGGAGGAGGTACAACGTTAAAAAAACTATTTGGTGTTTGTCCCATTTTGTGAATTATTTGTTGGTGAGTGGACCCCAGTCCTCACAACCGTAAAGGGCAATGGGTTCTATAACTGATTCAAGGATTTTTTGCCAGATCCTAATTGGTATGTCGAATTTTATGTTCCTTTGATGGCCTAGAAAGCCCTACTTGCCTTGTCTCTCAGATCGTTCACAGCTTTGTGGACGTTACCTGTGGTGCTGATGTTTAGGCCGAGGTAGGTATCATTTATTGTGTGCCCTAGGTCAACGGTAAAAGATGGAATTTGTATTTCTCTCTCTCTCTTTCTCTATCTCCTCTTTGAAGTCTTGTCTTCTGGAAGAATGTGTGTTGTTGTTGCGGCCTGGCTGTCTGGCTGGCTTGGCATCAGTAAACTGCAGCGTCTGTTTACCATTTCACACATTTGTTAGTACTGCAAGCGAACTGGGGGAAGAGAGAGAGAGAGAGAGAGAGAGAGAGAGAGGAGGAGAGAGAGAAGAGAGAGAGAGAGGAGGAGAGAGAGAGAGAGAGAGAAAGAGAGAGAGAAAGCGAGAGAGAGAGAGAGAAAAGAGAGAGAGAGAGAGAGAGAGAGAGAGAGAGAGAGAGAGAGAGAGAGAGAGAGAGGTGGGAAGCTCTGTTTTGTACCGTTGTTATCTTTTGGTTCATTAACAGCTCAACCTTCTAAAGATGTCAGATAGGAAACAAATACACTTTCTTTTCATGTTGAAGTTGAGTCAGAAACCTAATTTCAGCACTTGACTTGTTTTTGTTTTAAAATACTTCACTAAAGTATAGCAGATGTCTGTATTTTGGGGTATAATAAGTGAAAGGATAAAGGCGTAGTAGGATATACTAATTTCGTGTCAAGTCTCGTGCAGATCTGCCAATGAAACTGAACATATTGTTCACATCTATAATTGCACGTCTTAGGACTGCTTCTTCTCTTCAAAATGCTTTGTAAGATGGTTACAACACTAARCTAGGTGAGTTGCTCTAGCTTGGACCAGAGAGCCCTCTAGTGGTCTAAGGATGTAATAACTCCTAAAAGAGGGAGATCAGTAGTGGGTTTGTTTATTGGATCCAGATTTGACCGTCTGAAAGCACAGATGAATGATTTTTGTAGTCTGGTAAACAGCCCACATCGAGAGAGTTCAGGCTGTCTGACACGTCTTGGGGGGACGGGGGCCTCAAAGTAAATCCCTGAGAATGCATGGCACGGTAAACCTGAGAGCTCTACCGCCTTCAACCACCTTCCAGGGAACAACACTTCTTAAGGAGCAAAGCAGTTAGACCAAAATGAGAGGTGACAGCATATTCATTTCAGCCTGTGTTTTTCTTTAAGTGCTTTTTAAAATGCTGTAGAATGATGAGCGGTCAGTAGATTTATATTCCAGGGATGATTTAGGCTTCCTAAGTGGCAGTACTCTCTACTGCTCGCTCCCTCTTTTTTTCATGGAGTATATGCCTTTTTGAAGGCTTTATTCCATTCCCATGTAGTTTATACAGGGATGAATCCCCTTGAGTTTTTATATTTTTAGTAAGTGTGTAAAGTAAGCAGCACCTTGGTTCCCATATGCAGTAAGGAAGAATGTCAGCCTTCTTTGCACTTTTGTACTCACACAGAGAAACATAAACACACAGGATAAGTACTATTTGATTACGATTATTTGATACACGTTGAAGGTGTGGTGAAACAATGGTAAGGCATGTATTCACCACACACACACATCCTTTCAGGGATTTTGATTAAACGGATAGCAGAACATGTTGTGTATAATGAGAGCATGTATTTTGTCTCCACGCCAAATTTTGATCTAAAGCATCATAGATCCTCTCCCAAAGTGCTGCCTGGAAGATAACCCTCGAGCCGAAGCCAGCGAGGCCTTCATATAAGGGACTGCTTATGCCTCCATGAGGTCAAAGAGGGTGTATTATTGATATTCTCAGAGCGTGATGAGTGGCAACACATCAGGTGGCTCGTCGGCCTCCCGTTAATTTATAGGGATGCCATTACCTTCATAAATGGTTGCCTCATGAAATGACTGCAGCGCTTTAATTTAATACTTCCCCCTGCTAATTAATATGACACACGTTAGCGTGCCTCTGTTTACACAGGGTGGGATTGATGGAGGCATTTTCCTCTCGTCGTCTATGAATTTATATTACATACCATGAACCCGGAGGATTCTTCTTCTAGACATTCAACTGTAACAGTCTTTCATGAAAAGACGAATGATGAGACTTATATAGGCCTTATAGTCTTCTCTACTCATAGTCCATAATCCCCCCTCCACCCCCACCCACTCCCTCCTTACCCCTCTCCTAGGACCAGAACTCCCTTCCCCAGAAGTCACGGGTCTTTGGGTTTAACTGCGCTGCATCTGGGCTTGACGGGGGCTACCGTGAAAATATGTCATATTCCGCCCTGCCTTGCCTTGCCTGGTGCCACACTCCCATTTTCTCTGCCCCCGAGGAGTTAAAAACAGGGCTGCAATGGGAGCTATCTCCATCTCTAGATCATCTCTCCTGGTAGCTCCTCCAAATAAATAAATAACCAATTACAGTTCAGAGTCAGTAAGGGGCTTCATTTACTCCAGTCGATGTAATCAGAGCTGTCTGTACGACATTGCTGCCACAAAGTCCTAAACACAACTGTTTTGGTGGAATCCCAGGAGATGGTGTAGAACTCTGGAACAGCCCATGATGTTTACACCAGTCAGGGGGCCATGGCCTGCCAGTGGAATGGAGATGTGGCACAGACCTGATTGAAGACATGTTTCTTACAGAGCAAGACAAAATGAATGGCTAGAGCCAAGAGATACAAAGAGAAAGCTAAAGCCTAGCTACTGTAACAATTGAAAATATGCAGATTGTGTAACTGTAACACCACAATGACCATCCTCAGGTGCACAACTAGCTTACAATTGAATCCAAATCTAATCAATGGTAACTGTGAGGTTGTTTTTCTTGGAAACTTTCTGAAGTTAGATTGGAAGGCAGATTGGATGGCATCTCTCTGATTTAGCATCAGATTAGCATTACTATGTTTTTTCTTTTTTGTGAACAGTTGTTTTTATTGTGTCACAAAGGCAATGCAATCAATACAAGACAGTAAAATGCCCCCCTTTTTTAATAACCCTACCTCCCATCCCAAACATACCCCTGGTAGCCCCACCCCATCCCCAACCTGGGTAGACACATAACATATATAAAAACATATATATATTTAAAAAATACTACACTACAATGAAATAAAAAGTACACACAGTTAGATTTATGACCAGTATAACAACATCAAGAAAGCCATTGTATCCCACATTCTCCAGCAAATAAGAGATTTCTGAAGCAGCTACTTCCCACATTTCCAGAGTAGTATGTTTGGCTGTATTCACCTGGGCAGTGGATAACTCCAACATAACCACATCTTGAAAGTATACCAACCATCCTTATATGAAGGTCACGTGGTGGCAACCAGCGTTGAACAACAAGTATTTTGGCAGCAATCAACCCAGACAACCAAACCTTAAATGTGTTTTCATTCAGCTACAGACCAGAATAGACATTAAAGGGAAAAACATTTTTACAAAATGTGGGCTCTTATAGGAAGCAACCACTCCCCCCATTGTTGCCTAGAAATGAGCTATGGCTGGGCTAATAACTCAATAACTAGCAAAGAATATGAACAAATGTGCACAGGTGTGTACATGCAGCTCTCGCTTTGATATCAAAAGAAGCGCATCTACTCGCGAATCCCCCACTCAAGCAGTTCTCTGGCCATCAATCGTTACTTTTTGTTGTTGATCATATAAACCCCTTTTTGTCTTTGCAAAGGGCGATGGGCGATGGACGATGGGCGAGTTGGTGGCAGAACAAAGGGTAGTTCTTATAGAACGCCAGCAAAAAAAAAGCCTCTATTTACATGTGGCTTATGAGTGCATTTCACACTACTTTTGGATTATAATTGGATTTTAAGGCTCGTATGAATGTCCTGCTTAATAAAATGTGTTTGTCATCCTTGCAAATCAATTGCATTATACTTCAAAAATACTTCAACTTCATCCAGTAAAATGGCTCTTTGGCTATCTTTTGCTACAGCCTATATCAATGAGCATTAGCATTCAGCTAACAACTGCTGCATCCAAAAATTGTATTTTGCAATGATCACGACCAAATATAGTCTTAGTGACTGTTCAAGCAAGAATCAAAACATAATTGTAAGCATATGAGAACCCAAAAAGTTTTTTTGATGTAATAAAAATGTAAATCTAGGCTATGTTGAATGGGTTTCTGATGGCGATGGCTTTCTTACTGCCACCAATATGTCAGTGTGTTGTGTACTGGACAAAGGTCTAGAAATACAGCAATTCAAAGTGAATTGCACAGATCCATTTATGACAATGGCTATTTGCATATCGGCCTACTGTAGCTCTCCCACAGTTAGTTATCCATATTAAGTCTTGCATAGTTCGTTTTGTTTCGGTGTGTTACGTTGAAAGTGGCTAATATTGCGTTGATTCAAGCACAATTCCCACAGTTAAGCGAAACATTGATAGTGTTAACTAAAGGGGAAAACTCTAGAAAGTTGAGTCAAGTTCAATCTAGTGTGCGCCACGCATGCAGTTTAGAGGGAACATTGCTGGTCAGTCTATGTTATGGAAAGAGCAAGTGTTCTTAATGTTTTTTATACTCAGTATGTGAAAATGCACATTTCTATGTTTTGCAGTAAAAAAAGATAGAGGAAGTTAAGCGTTTCCAGTGACATCATCAACTAATTAGTAGGCAATTAGTAGGCAATGCCTACTCATAATTGGTTAAAATCACATAATGAGTTGCACACAGATGATGTCATTGCAAACACTTATCTTCCTCACTTTTTTTAACTAAAAAAACATAGAAACGTGCCATTTTTACATATGTTAATGTTGGGGTGGTGCTGGAGAGTTGTACAATTTAGAAATTTCCCTTTAAGGCTATTGTAGATAACTATTGAAACCTTCTCAATTTAACGTTGGTAGTCCTGCATGAAATGACGACATTAACGAGGCTGTAAAATTCAATGCTTGGGCAACTTTTTTCACTGTGAATTGCCCAACATCCTTTTAGGGACTCTTGGGTGGAGGATAAGGACACTGTGTAGGAAAGGAAGTTGGTGAACTGAGTGGGGTCAACTGAACAGGAAAGACTCTCACTGGAGACGCGTGTTTCTGTCACGAGGCCGTGAAGCGCGGATCCTGCTATGGCTGCAGTTATTCCTGCGGGGCGGGAACTATCACATGAGGGGGCGATGGAGCATGAAAAAATATATGCCCCATAGAATATCTGCTTTGCTGGATTCCAAAGTAAAATCTGAGAAATTCGGATTTTTTTCTTCTAATAGATTGGCATTTCATTAAATGTGCCTGCACTGTTGTAAATGCGTAAAGGGGAGGAAAACATATTCTATCAGACATGATGTTAGCTCTTTTTGTTTGTGAAATAACATGATGTTAAACAACAGAAACTGTTTCATAGGGATGATGTCAATAAAATATAATTTGTGGTTTCAAAGTTGGCATGATATTTATTTTGATAAAGCATTTTATTTAACTTTTGTACAAAGTTCATTCGATTTCCTGTTCTATCCATAACATACACATAGCCTGCATGGACAGGTGTGTAAAAATGCCTATATTTGATTTAGTCAATAGCTTACGAAAGGAGGGCGGAAGGACATTAAGCCGTAGTCTTTTTCAAATTTCAAAGGACCTGCTTGTTTATGGTGCTGTTCCTCTGTATTCTAGATTTCCCTTATGTCATGGTTCAGTTGACTTGCAACTCCGGCTCCCTCTCACACTAAACGCAACGAGAAGTTTTTCGCTCTCTTCCAATTGGTTGCCGACTGGCGGCTCTCTTATCACAGTAAGGTTCTCATTCATACCCCTGTGTACGCCTTCTAAAAATAACTTACTGTCATCCATGGTACCGACATTGAATAGACGGGACAATTCATTTCAATTGGGGAATAATTCAACTGAAAGAGTAGACGACTGACAACATAACGACAGGTGGGTGAGGAAATTCCATTTGTAAGATTGCGACTCGTTGTCTTTTCTAACCATCCACCAACCTGTGCATGCAGCATGTTTGGTGACTATAAATCAATTCCACTGTTTTGTTACTAATTCTAGATTCATGTAGCCTGCCTTTTCATAAAACGATCTAATTTATCACGATTCCATGCCAGTCTTCGGATCTGGTTTCATTTAGCTTAAACAAATGCTTTTCAGGCTCTCATCCGATAAAAATGACATTTTTTCGTTTACAAGTTTGTTTTCGAAATGTGTTTTGGTTTGCCCTAATATAACTCGCTTTCAAGGTTTTTAGATGAGTGAGAACTGTGGTTAGAAAAAGTGCATAGATGAGGGAAAATCAGTTCGTTCTCATTTATGATGGATGACAGCACGCGCTTGTGCAAGGTAAGATGCTTAAAATGTAACACTAGAGGCTTTCAGCCCACGGGCTGTCTCGGAGGACAGCCACTGCAGTTATTCAACAGTCCTCCTGAGCCGCGAGTCGCCTAATTGGCTACAGATGCGGAATTCTATGCTCTTTTACCGTTTAGAAATGGGATGCATTTGGGAAACTTTATTAGGCGAGCCTAGCGTTTGCCTGCAGAAGCTGAAAATTTAAAAAATAGTGGTCACCAACAATTATCAATAGTGCCACGATCATAAGCCCCTTAGATAATATATCAGTAGCCGAGGTGATGCGGCAGAAATGCAATAACCAAAACATTTCAGCCAAACATGAAAGTATTCCATAAAATATGTGAGTGTGGGCCTATAAAATATCTGATCACACACTAGTCAGTTCGTGTGTTTCATATTTACTTATTTAGAGATTGCTATAACATGAATTCTGGATGTGTAGTGGTCCATCTGTTTTAGTCGTATTTTTGCTATGTGGTTGTTTTTAACATAATGCCGCAGTTGTTTTAGGGTCCCTGCACCATGTATTGTAGGCCTATATTGACAAGTGCTACCTTACCTTTCGTTTTGCCCAGTTTTCACAGTGACAGTGGGTGTCTCCTGTCAACGGATGAGTCGAAATGAATTAGGCTATGGCTGCAATCTTTGCATTGACAATAAAAAGTTAGTTCTCATTATTCACTCATTGTTTTTGGAGACCAGTGTTTGTCTCAGTGTAATTTGCTTGATGTTAGGAATGTTAAATGTTGCATGTGCCAATCTTCTTAATAATTCCACACTGAGGGAACGGCCAAAGACATCGTATTCGAGCTGCCCTTTCACCCTAGACTTTGTAAGCTGCACTTATTAAAGAGAAAAGTGTTTCAATATGTGGTAAGCTTTAGGGAGAAACGTAGTGAAGGTTGGGGTTTGGGATCTGCTGCCCTGCTCTCTCCACCAGAGGTGTCTATCGAGCAAACTAAAGTCATTCAACCATGGTAGTGATTCAGGCCATCATGAACAGTGGTATTATGGATGCGAATATGTGACTGGTTATTAGATTATCATTGTGCCACTAAATATGTGATGAAGGAAACAACAGTGCACGGACGGTCATACGGCTGAATGAATCAAGTCTGAGTCCAATAATTTACAGTGGGCCTATGAACCAAATCTGAACCTACTATATATTTTGGTGGAAGTGCTTTCACAGAATGGAACGCAATCCACTAAACCGCAATGCGCTCCTGGCGCGCTCCAGAGATCTCTAGCTCTGGTGGTTATTGATATTGTCAATAACTTACCCTGATATCACAACAACATGAACAATAGCAAAAGGCTTCCGAAAGTAAAAAGGTTTTCAAATGGTTTATTTAATTGAATGTGTGGCCTGAGGCGTAAATAAATAATTTAACTTGAGGGCGAATAGAAAAAAGATCCAAACAAAGCTAACGTGATAACAACCAGAGTGCAGAAAACGGAACTATTAGCCTGAGGGGAAGATTTTCAGGAGGTATCACTGCCATTGAACATTCACAAAAGTTTGCATGGGGCCCTGAAAATACAAGTTATTTAATTTAACATAAAAAAATTAGCTAGCAAAAGAGTCAATGAAGTATGAGTTAATCGATGAATGAAGCTTGAATACTGGATGTGTGGATATTAGTGCATTAGGAATAAAGGTTGTTGATGGTCAAATGCATTACTGAAAGATTGGGCGGGAGAGTTTGTGATTCCAGTGTTACGTCTAGCCTATACTATAGCTCTTTACCAATAGGAAGCTGAGTCATTCTTCCACCAATCAGACAGACATAGCTATCATAGCTATTTAGACATGACATATTGCCATGACATAATATGTATTATTCCCCACACAATAGGCTTTATTTGTCATTACATTGTTATTACATTATTGATTATTTTCGTCTGCATTGAACCACAATTGATGATCAATATGCCCATAATTATTAGAAATAGTATTATTGGGCACACTAGCCAACTAGTATAATTATTGTGCACATTATTAGCATATTATTACTATGTTTTACCATTATATTTATTTGTGTTGTTTTAATTCTTTTATTGCCTTATTATTTTAGAATATATTGCTCTTTTTCACCTTTTCCCCTTTTTTGTGCTAATATTCCTCTCCTCTCCCCAGGGCCCGTTGAACACTGTTGAAGACCTCTCGACCCTCTCGGTTCTATGAACATGTTTCAGACCGTGCCTGACACTTCGTCTTACGTCAAGGTAAGACAACATCTTCTCTTCGAGCAGGTCATTTTGCTGGACGGTCTGGGTTCTCCCTAATTTTCTATTCATGATGAGCCTTTGTGAATAATTAGCATCGTCTTGTCATTCTTTAAATAGCTATCGGTAAGCATACCATAGGCCTAATATGATAGGTATATTGAATAGGTATCCTATCAATTAAATCTTGTCACAATTGTCTCTCTCTATTCGGTTGTTGTTACCATGTTATAACCGTTATGCAAGAATAGGCCTGCATTCAAACATTTTATGGTAGCCTACTGTATAATGGGATTATTTGCATTTGTCTGGACATCACGATTCATTTAATGTCTTTGCCTTCAGTGCGGGACCGTTATAGCACATTGTTATATTTGACATCATGCCGTTTTTTTCTCTCTCCGCCACAGTCTCAAAGAATGTAAACAAAGCAAATAGTGGACATCTGGTTTTCACGTTTAAAACTCTGTGCATTGAATCACGTGGTACAGCGTGGAATTCCTGCAACCTGACAATGTATAGGCCTTGGGACGATTTGTTGGAAACGAAATATGCATTCCCATTGTTAATCTTATAGCCTATATTAAACTGCACAATCCACGACATGCCATAACCTACGTTTAAGAAACTATCAGTGTAAGTGCAGTCGCCATGTATTATGGGAATGTATGCCTACCTGTCATTGACTGCTCACCATAACACATCAACATTTCCGTAGGCTATTATGGGAATCTGGCTGTTTTAAAATACTATAGGAAATGTGATGCCATGTCTTTCTGTCATAGATCATTCGTCGAAGACCAATTGCATATAGGCGGAGCCTGTATGCTTATGAAAATGAACATTTGTGCTTAGTCAAGCCGTTCATAATATCTTTATACTCAAAATATTCCAAGAGTGACTTATGCTTTGTCGACTTATTTTCCTTTGCATATAAGGGCTCTTTTCATACATCCCTACCGTTTGTAGCGCTCTGCAGAAGGTTTCACTGGCCACACTGCTTGAGTTCTCTGAACAACTACCGATTTGTTTTGGGAGACTTGAACAGGAAGGAAGGAATGTTTGAGGAGAAAATATGCTTTGAAATGAGCCTTTCTGCTCCCTAAATAAGACAACAAGTCAATGACGGGGAAACAAATCCAGGAACCTGTGTAAAGTGTTCTCAGGTTAACCATTGAACGCTTACGATTGCTTAAACAACCCATATTGAACACAAAGTTCGTCCGGTCAATGAATATCACATTGCCCTCGTTTTAATCTAAACCTGCACTGAATTATGTTGCATTTGGGGGAAGATATTGATTGTTCAGAATGTGAACCAGGCACGTCTCGAGACAAATTTGTAAGAAATATTCTGCTTCATGGTCTAGCATTGGTTTTGTTTGATTAAGGCCAGGCGAGACTCGAGCTCTCCAATAAAAATACATCTCAAATTAATTATGGCCCGGAGCAAGGGACCAGACCGTTCGGTCTCCGCTTTTTTTTCCAGAGTATTTTTACTTGGGCTTTATTTTTGCCCGAGAAAGAGAAGGAGCTTACCAGAACTCTCAAGTCTAATGAACAATCTTAAATGGCCGATACATGTCTATGTCTATGTAGTGGTTAGAATAATAGGTCGAAAACGTTTGTCACATAAATTAATTTATAGAAGTCACAACATTAGGCCTATGAATGAATATTTGTTCACGAATAATATAAACATAGGCCTCTTTCAGTAGGCTAATAATCTTGCCTAATAATTCAAATGAAAACCTATAATAATAACGACATAATGATCACCGTCATAATTTAGCCTTGGATCATTTGGTAACATAATGGAGACGTTTAGGCCTATATCGGCTATTATTGAACATTTGTAAGCATGCGAAGTTGTGAAGTGCTATAAGTTCACGATGAGCATAAACTGAAACTAACCCAAGTGCTGTCCACCCACTTATTGTATTGTCCAATGGAGGTGCTATGGCTTCCCACAGCTCGTGGTAGGAAATGTCTGGCTGTCAGATTTCAGCGTCAAGTCAGATGTTCTGTGGTTCGCTGTATAAACCAACTTGCATCTGTTTATTGGCCTCCGAAAATATTTGTTACCACTCTCTTTGCATAAGCATGCACGTTCCGTGCGTAATGGAGTGAATAATTTGATTAGCTATAGCCTGCTCTTATTTAGTCTTTAGTTTGTTAGTGATTTGCCTCGGTTACTGTGGCTCTGTGACCAACTCAATCAATAGTGCTATGTGATTTCAGAATTTGGTCACATTATACCTGAAGTAACCTCAGGTGTCAACGAATCACATAAGATTTTGTTTGCGTTTTACGGGGTATTAGGCATATTTGAAATAGGCCTACTTATATGGCCCATAAAATGACAGTAATTCACTATTAGGCCTACTAGCCAACAGTCTATTAAAAATAATAAACATTTATTATTTTCAAAACGCTAAGCCATACCAATGCCCTCTGCTATTGCAAACGGGTCTAACATGGAGGAAATCTATAATTACGCAATAACGCACGAGGATGTGCGGTATTGCGGAGTGCCTGGATACAGCCCTTTTTAGCCTTGGTATATTGGCCATATACCACAAACCTCCGAGGTGTATTATTGCTATTATAAACGGGTTACTAACCTAATTAGAGCAGTACAAGTAAATGTGTTGTCTTTCCCGTGATATACGGTCTGATATACCACGGCTGTCAGCCAATCAGCATTCAGTCCTCGAACCACCCAGTTTATAATGAATAGTATACCATGACATTCATTCGGCCTACTTTCTTTCGGCCTAAATCCAATACAAACCCAAAACAGGAATGTTGAATAAGAAAATGTAACGGCCACTAAATAGTTAAACAAGGTGTCTCCCTTAATTACACGAGGCTGAATTGGCCTCAGGCAGGAGAAGCTTTGACCCCAAGCAGGATCCAGATGTGGTGGTATAGAGGGGGCCTCTCCCCCAACAGACCCCCAAGTCGAGAGCAGACAGGCCGGCCAGTCTGTCAGTCACAGCGTCGCAGGCTCCGTTTGGCCGCTCTGTGGCCTGGCCTCTCCCCCAGGCAGAGCCCATTGGTCTGGTCACGTTCAGGGCTGGCTCCATGTCTAGCATTGCGCTGAAATTGTGTCTGAATTGACAAGGACAATTTCCAAATGTAGAGGAAAATGGTTGGGGATGGGGACTGGAGATTTTTGTCCATGGGTCCAGTAGCCTAAGAAAGTAGTTCAACTATAGCCTAGGTCTAATAATAATAATAATAACAACAACAACAATCAAAATAATATTAGAAGCCTATAATAATGTAATAACAATGTAGTAACATAACATGGGAGTAAGTACACTTCATCATTACTTTAACGAAAACCATACACATTTACTCATTAACTAAACTCCAAACTTCCGACGGGGTTCCCCTTAGCAATATTTGGAAATATACAATCCATTATCATTCCCTCCTGTGTTTGATGCAGACTCACACATGTAGAGCAGACCTTGATATTATGCCTCTGGGGCGCTGCGTGCTTGGGTTTTATTAGGAAAACTTCACAGAGGCTTGGAAGGCTATAACAAAGAGTAGTCTAGATCGCAACAACCCTTGCCACAGGTAGTTCAAGTTCGTAATCCTCTTGGTTTGATTTACAGTTCATTTCATCAGCACTCTCGAGGAAAACATCTGTCTGCTTTGGAAGTGAAACTCTATTTTATATATCCATCTCGCAGTGGAAACGTGAATATAAGAAGTTAATAGTGTTGGGAATGATTTGGGCTACAGTAAAATCAGAATTGTGGAAAAATGTTTCATGCATTGCTTTTAAGCAATACATACGGAGATTATAAAACATAATGGAATCACATAACAGCCTATAGCGGTTAAAATGATAACTTTTTAATTGTAAAGTAAATTTAACATAATACTTGTATATCGATGGAATTGCTGAAACAAACTCATTCGCCAGTGTCTGTGACTTTTGGATATCAAAAATACACAAATGTAGCCTACAACAACATATGCATAACGCTGGCAACCATTCTATAAAAGTTTCCGAGTAAAAATATTAACAGGGGTGGTACACGCAATTGTTTTCCCTGCTTATCTCTTTGTGACAAGTATCCTGCTTTTTGGAACTACAATGAAGGCAGGGCTTGAAGTGACACACATAGCTTCCTTCTCAAAAGCGGTGACTTCCCTTCCCAAATGTAGAGAAAAAAACATCCGGTTAACTGTCTGTTTCTCTCTAAGATATATCGGGGGCTGGAATTAATTCAGGAGCGTGTCATGTTTGGAATATTGTTGGGGTCCGCTGAAAATTGCGCAAAATGGACGGAACTATTAAGGTAAGGGTGGAGGACGGGGTGTACGAGTTTGTGAGAGCTTTGCTTTTCGGAGTTGCGCCTCCTTTTAGCATGAGTTGCTATGTCTGTGAGTAGTAGCCTACAATTTTGGGCAATGAACGGCTTTTTATTTTGCTCCGAAATCGGTAAACCAGATGTTATTCTATTTTCCTCTTTATCCCGAAGTTTCCTTTTCCTTTAGGAAACTCTAAAAGTGAAAATAAGATTTGGTTGGATGCGAGTGCGTAGACTTACGTCTGGAATTAAAGTGCTTATTTTATTCAGTGAAAAGTATGTATTTATATAACAAAATGTAGGGCAATTATATTTCTCCAGTTGATATAGTGGTGAGGAGGGATTAAGCAATATGTAGGCGATATATGGCTGTACTGTTAGATGAACGTGCGTTTCTTTGTCAGGTAATGTATGATGTGTCAAAGAAGTGGTTGCGCAATAGTGGTGGCACGGTGACCGGGGATCCTTTCCCAGTTCATGGTTCAAAACGTTAATGATGGTGTTTTGGTGGTTCATGTCGTTTATTATGCAGGATATACAAGGAAGTACAATCCGTGCGTAAAACCATAGATTTTATACGCATATTTTCGGTTGTAAAAAGAGTGTAGAACATTTGCCATTTTTAGTAGCCTTGTCAATGGCCAAAATGTAATTTGGAAATATCACGGGGTGATTGAGAAGCGAAAACTGCGCATCTCCTTGTAATTCACTATTAACAAAAGGCGCACATGCTTACCTGGGTATTCATGCTTATATTGAACACAAAAAGTAATTCATTATAGGGAGGGTGCATATTTTAGTTTTGAGGGACGGGTATTCAAGAGCAGTCTTCGGTTAGCCATGCAGCCTCCGGTATTGAAATTCCAGATGCATTGCCATGCAGATGTTTGATGGCTAGGTCGCTGCATTTCACACCACGGTGTTGTGTCTTGAGTTTGAGTAGACATGGCCGGTTGTCCTGTAGACACGGCCGAGTTATTCTGCTCCTATTTCCAACGAACTGGACTATTATAATTGCCATGTACACGTATTGTCTGTCAGTGTGTTTTCTTTGCTGGTTGAAAAAAGCTGGTTTGTGTGGTTGAAGTGGCGGCTGGATGTGGTGTAAGTTTTTGAACAGTATAAGCGTTGACTGCACAGAAATGTTTAATTTATATTAAATCATTCTCACCCGACTGGTTTGTGATTGTTTAATACTCAAACATGCAAAATAGAAAAATGTAGCCCTTGTGAAATGATTGTTTATATTATCCTAAATTATCATGTATTGATGACAATACTATAACAACAATAATAACTCATTATTATAAATGTATCAGGACTGTGTATGTCTCTGTGTGTATATTTGATTGACTACTAACTGTATTCAGACTTTAGTCATCAAAGGGGGGGGGGTGTTATCGAGCCATGAGAGCCATCCTGTTTTACACAATCTGGTTTCCTGACAGGTTTCCCTTTCCTCCTCAAACAAAGGACAGGAATGCACCCTGAATCGCAACGATGCTGATGGGTGTGTGTGGACAACAAAATAGACCGGTGCAGTCTGGAAGTAGCGCACTGGGCACTGGCGCACAGACCCTTTAAAAAAACGCGACGTGATGCATTTGCAGGCAGGCTGTTTGGCTGTAAAGCATCTGTGGTGGCCCAGGCACGTGGCAGCTTCCACTGTCAGTTTCCCAAGAAGAGTTTAGAAAGATCTGTTAGTTTATGAATGAGGGTGGTGAACAACATTACACTATTTTGAGATGAWAATGGCACCATATGTACCATTAAATGATTGATATGTACAGTAAATAATTTAGAGAAAGCAAGACTTGGAGTGCGGTTATTATTGTTCCCTGAGAGAAAAAAATGGTAGGCTACTTGAATAGCCTACATGGGCAGGGTTGTTGGCACAAGATGTTCAGAAGAGACAAATGTAGATCAATTAACTGTATCTCTGTCCCACCCGTACCATAGGCCGTGTGTGTTCCACACTGATACAGAACACACATACCAAATAGACTCTGAGTGGTGTGTTAGACTGTTTGGAAGTGCATACATTCACACTATTTTTAAAACCTGTAATCTTGATCGGCACATGCCACTTGCCAATCATGGATTAAAAGGCAGGGGCTGATATGTCAGTGTAAATGTAATGTGCAACAGCCATAATAGCAGAGCTGCACATTCCCTCACTGCTCTCAACATATAATCCACAGCCCTGGCCAGCTGCTGTATAAACCACTCTGATAGGGTATATGGCTGCCAGACTGCCAGTGTCCAGCTACAGTATGATGGTTTGACTGATGAAATCACAGGTATGTCTGTCCAACTCTGACTGCGTTATCTGATGCTGTCTCACAGTATCATCCCTCCAGCCCTCCCAATGAATGGCCTCAAAAGCTGTCACCTTGGTCAGTTTGGAACCTTTGACACATCACAGACACATACAGTCAGTGTTAGTGAATGTACTTTGTAGCATTAGTATGCTGAAACGTACTGTACGTGAATATAATATGTGTGTTCTTCTGATTAGCGGTGAAGAGAGAAATCCCCGTCCCAAGATAGACATCTCAGGAAATGAGTACACAGGCTGTAAACAGCAGACTGGCCACTGCATGTATCACTGCAACTCTGCTTCACTTTTTCACTTGTTAGGACTCATTGGCTCCGGTTAAGGGCTTGTAGTAAGTAAGCATTTCACCTGTTGTATTCGGCGCATGTAACAAATACAATTTGATTCGATTTTTGAAATCTAGCCCTTGTAGCCTTTTTGATCCATGTTTGCTATTTCGTGAACAGTCAGACGTGTTTTGATGCGTACATACAGTACTTTGTTCTTCGACGGGGGAAGAACTGTGCTAATGGCACATCTTTGTCTTGATCTAGGATGTTATCTTTGAAAATATCTATAATCCCTCAGGATTACAGATATCTGTCTAATCTGTGACATCAGATGCTACCAGATCAGATGTGTGTCAGACATGAGCCTAATCCTTGAAACAGCTTAACTGTAATGACTCTAGATCAGTTTGTCTCTGTTGCTGCTGCTTTGTTTCACTAAAATGTGTCATTGACAGAGCTGAGGCAAGGCAGGCCTCACCAGCTCCTTCATTCATAGTAAACAGAAGTTTTAAAACTGATTTAGCTAAAAGGCTGCCACAGTCTATACAGGCAGAGCCGTTTACCTGTATATCTCATAAATAGTGTACATCTCTTTGGCTCTGTGTATAGGTTGTTGTATGTCAGATCATTGGAATAGCAAGTATTGTATTCCCATTAGCCCATATACATCTCTGGCAATGATAGATCTGATATGTTTTCCATGCATCAGTTACCAGACATGAGACAGAACACGTGGACACAGACAGAGGAGAATTCCAGGGGAGCCACTGTAGAACTGACCCCCTTGCTGTTCCTGTTGATTCTTCAGCTGCTGTTCCTTCTCTGTGGAAGGAAAACGCAGACTAGATCTTGTTGTGCGTAGTAGTCATCAGGACTTTAGTCATGTTTGAAGTCATGGTAACATCAACAGGAAGCTGTAGTTGCTAAATAGGCCCAATTGCTCTATACACAAACCACTTAGGATGCCAGATTGTGATATGAGACATAACTGCACATAATTACTCTAAACAAAATGTATCTACAACAAGTGAGAGATTGAAGTTGTGAGATCACAGGTTCTCTCTGTTGTTCTAGAGGAGCCCCGCTATAACCTGCTCCTCCTCTGGCCTACAGGAGGCACTGTCAGTGGTGAGTGAAGACCAGTCCCTGTTCGAGCCTCCTTACGCTGCTGCTGCCCCTCTACCCAAAACAGACATGACTGCATCTGGCACACAGGACTACGTCCAGCCCCACAAAATCCACCCATTACCCCCTCAGCAAGAGTGGATTAACCAGCCAGTCCGAGTCAATGTCAAGACAGAGTATGACCAGATCAATGGATCCAGGTATGTTCAGCAGTATGCACAGTCCATCTCACTAGACTCCAGCTCGTATGTCTTGCCCCTGTATGTCTTCATCTCTGCTGATTAGAGTTGATGTTCCATAGATTAGTCTAGATTCAAAAGGACAGTTGATCATAACAATTGCTTGTGCACAGTTAGATACGATTTTTGGCCACCTGCAGAAAGTGACACTTACATTCCATTGGGCTCTCTAGCTCCACTCCATTGGCCCTGTGGTTGTCTATATTTCAAAACATTTTCATCTCCCTTTAATACACACTTTGAGACAATATAAAGATGTCTTGTCTCTCCCTGACACTGACACTGTGTGTCTGTGCAGCAGGGAGTCCCCAGTGGACTGCAGTGTGGGGGGTAAATGCAATAAGCTGGTGGGGGGCAACGACACATCTCAGATGAGTTACGGAAGCTACATGGACGAGAAGAACGCTCCGCCCCCTAACATGACCACCAATGAGAGGAGAGTCATCGTCCCCGCAGGTAACAATGACTTCTATGATACAAACCACGTGGTATTTCTTTATAATTAACAAAAATGTCATATTATTTTTATTTTATTTCTCATGTTATTAATTGTTCATAAACTAGACCTACAAGTTAAATGACTCTCCATTCTAGGCTGTGAGAAATGTTTATTTCTCAGTAGTTTTTCTTCATAGTCAGATGGCGGGCGTATAAACAGGCTCTCAATTGGCATTCATTTTCTGATGTCGTAGAAATGTTTTTATTAGCCCCAGATCTATTTAGCTGGGTCATGGGTGAAGGATCTTTGATGCTTTTGTTAGTAATGTTTTATCTTACTCATGGGAGCATGACTAAACACATAGAGGCAACAGAGGTCTGTTCAGTCAAAGAGCTCTTTACATTAACTAATTGATTCACATATTACATAGTGTTATTTATGAGGGATAAATGCTTTGGGAAACATTCTCTCTTTCAGTCTTGGAAGAGATTTATGGTACATCAGATATACTGTAGAAAATATGCAGGTGTATGATTACATAGGCTACACAATCTGGGAAAGGATGGGTCACATAAATTAATTGAAAGATGGATGAATGAATAACTAGATAAATAAACAAGTGACAATAACGGATGAATACATTAGCCAATTTGGAAATAATTATTCCACTAAAACTTGAATTGCATTCTCAATCACTGTGAAAAGAGTATATTGTCCAGTGGTGTTTACATTACCTCTGTCCCCTTGTCTTCCTCCAGATCCGTCGTTGTGGTCTCAGGATCATGTCCGCCAGTGGCTAGAGTGGGCCATCAAGGAGTACGGCCTGCTGGAGATGGACACGGCCATGCTCCAAAACACAGACGGCAAGGAACTGTGTAAGATGAGCAAGGACGACTTCCTCCGACTCACCACCATGTACAACGCTGAAGTCCTGCTCTCTCATCTCAATTATCTCAGAGAAAGTAAGTTCTGGCAGCCATTTGAATTGATCTATACTGAACAAAAATATAAATGCAACATGTAAAGTGTTGGTCTCAGCTAAAATAAAAGATCACAGAAATGTTCCATATGCACAAAAACCTTATTTCTCCAAAATGTTGTGCTCAAATTTGTTTACATCCCTSTTAGTGAGCACTTCTTCTTTGCCAAGATAATCCATCCACCTGACAGGTGTGGCATATCAAGAAGATGATTAAACAGCATGATCATTACACAGGTGCACCTTGTGCTGGAGACAATAAAAGGCCACTCTAAAATGTGCAGTTTTGTCACACAACACAATGCCATAGATGTCTCAAGTTTTGAGGGAGCGTGCAATTGGCGTGCTGACTGCAGGAATGTCCACCAGAGCTGATGCCAGAGAATTTAATTTTAATTTCTCTACAATGTCGTTTTAGAGAATTTGGCAGGACGTTCAACCAGCCTCACAACCGCAGTCCACGTGTATGGCGTTGTGTGCGCGAGCGGTTTGCTGATGTCAACTTTGTGAACAGAGTGCCCGATGGTGGCGGTGGGATTATGCTATGGGCAGGCATAAGCTATGGACAATGAATTTTATCAATAGCAATTTGACTGCACAGAGATACTGTGATGAGATCTTGAGGGCCATTGTCGTGCCATTCATCCTCTGCCATCAACTCATGTTTCACCATGATAATGGACGGCCCCATGTCGCAAGAATCTGTATACAATTTCTGAAAGCTGAAATTGTCCCAGTTATTCCATGGCCTGCATACTCACCAGATATGTCACCCATTGAGCATGACATGTACGACGGCGTGTTCCAGTTCCCGCCAATTTTCTTATATGAACTGTAACTCAGTTCATATAATTGTTGCATGTTGTAGTTTATATGTTTGTTCAGTATATGTCTGATGGATCATAGAGGTGTAGAACTGTAGTTTCTTAGTGATCTTTCTTCTCAATGTCGCAACAAACAGTGATAAGTTGACAAAACAGAAGTTCTCTGTCTCTTCCATTAGACAGTTTGTACTGCAGTCTCACATTGACATACTGTACATCCAGTCTCGTTCACCCGGGTATGTGAGAATGCCACAAAACGTGGTTTACCCGTTTGCAATGTTTTACATTGGTATTTTGCCTGGATTGGCTTTTCATAAAGAGTAGAGGAGGCTTAAATAGTACAGACATTTCAGTCTGTTTCTCAGCCCATCGCCCCTGTTTTTGGATGTCAACTGAGGGTAAGAATGCCAAACCAAGGGGAATAACATGACTCACTGTGTTTTGTCACCATAGTCATCGTTTTACAGTTGCCAGACAATGATACAGCCTTACTGGAAACCTGGACCCCATTTCTCCAAAATGGTCACCCTGCAGGCCTTGGCACATACAGCCATTGCAGCCATGAGGACTTAAGAGTTTTTCCCCTGTAGATAACCATCATCTCTGGACTGTAACCCGCTCTCCCTCCACTTAGGCGTGCCTTATTCCACATATGCCACAGTAAGATGAAGCCCATGTGCATTGCCTCAGGAATCACACGAGCAAGTGAGGTCTGTGTGTTCAGCAGAGCATAGGAAGTGTATCTGTAATATACAATGGAGGCAGCTTTGCTGATTAATTGGAAGGCCTTTTGTACATTACGACCTCGCATGTTTTGGCAGCGAGACACGGCTGTAAAGAAACAAGGTTTCTCTGCACCATAATGCAAATGCTATCTATACGCAAGATATCAGGAGGACAGGCAGCATCTGGCATAGCGTACAGATCATCTGGACTGTGTACCATTCTGTGCTGTGCTGTATAGTTCAGGTTTTATAGACATCCACTGCATTGTATGGAGTTGGTGGATGGCCATCACAAAACATACTAAGCCATAATGTTGGAGGCCATCCATAAAATCTGTTATTTCAGTAAACCAGTAAATATATCTCACCCTCTACTGTATGTATGACGGTTATCCTCTGCTGTTTGCACTGTACTGCAAGAATAGCAGCTGCGGCTGCAAAACTCCACCATTTGGGTGGAGCCCCAAATGGTTTACTAATGGTTTAACATTTCTCTTTAAAATTGTGATGGGTCTTGCTGTGATGTAATGGGAACTTAATTCCGTGGGTGTCAACAGTTTTCTCTGTGCTGTGCGTGGCGTCTGGGTCCAGGGAATGGGGATGGCTGCCGTGAGTATAACAGCCCCATTGTGTTACAATGCAGCATGGACTGGAGGCTCTGTGTGTCTGACTGACCACCACCGGGCCCTCTCTGCAGAGCAGTTNTCAACTCTATTCGAAGGAGATGTGTCGCGCTGCATGAGGCAAATGGTGGTCACACCAGATACTGACTGGTTTTCTGATCCACACCCCTACCTTTTTTTAAGGTATTTACAGTATTTACAGATGCATATCTGTATTTCCAGTCATGTGAAATCCATAGGTTACATTGACTGATTTCCTTATATGAACTGTAACTTAGTAAAATCTTCGAAATTGTTGCATGTTGCGTTCATATATTTTTTCACTATATGTCAGTGATGGATCGTGGAGGTGTAGGACTCTAGTTTCTCAATGATCTTTATTCTCAGTGTGGTAACAAACAATGACAGAACAGAAGTTCTCTGTCTCTTCCATTAGCCAGTTTGTACTGCATTCTGACATTGACATACGTCCAATCTCGTTCACCCGGCCATGTGAGAATGCCAGAAAACGTGGTTTACCCGTTTTGAATGTTTTACATTGGTCTTTTGCCTGGATTGGTTTTTCATAAAGAGTAGAGGAGGCTTAAATAGCACAGACATTTCAGTCTCTGTTTCTCAGCGCATCGCCCCTGCTTTTGGATGTGAACAGAGTATGACGAACCAAGGGGAATTAAATGACTCACTGTGTTTTGTCACCATAGTCATCATGTTACAGTCGCCAGACAATGATACAGCCTTACTGGAAAACTGGACCCCATTTCTCCAAAAAGGGCACCCTGCAGGCCTTGGCACATACAGCCTTTGCAGCCATGAGGACTTAAGATTTTTTCCCTGTAGATAACCATCATCTCTGGACTGTAACCCGCTCTCCCTCCACTTAGGATTGCCTTATTCCACATAGGCCACAGTAAGATGAAGCCCAGGTGCATTGCCTCAGGAATCACACGAGCGAGTGAGGCCTATGTGTTCAGCAGAGCACAGGAAGTTTATCTGTAATATACAATGGAGGCAGCTTTGCTGATTAATTGGAAGGCCTTTTGTACATTACGGCCTAGCATGTTTTGGCAGCGAGACACGACTATAAAGAAACAAGGTTTTGCTGCACCAATATGCAAATGAAATCTATAAGCAAGATACCAGGAGGACACGCAGCATCTGGCATCTCGTACAGATTATCTGGACTGTGTACCGTTCTGTGCTGTAGAGTTCAGGTTTTATAGACATCCACTGCATTTAATGGAGTTGGTGGATGGCCATCACAAAACACACTAAGCCATAATGTTGGAGGCCATCCATAACATCAGTTATTTCAGTAAACCAGTAAATATTTCCATGGATATCCCACCCTCTATGTATGACAGTTATCCTCTGCTGTTTGCACTGTACTGTATAGCAAGAATAGCAGCTGCAAAACGTCATGACATGGAGCAGGGTGGAGCCCTAATGGTTGACTAATTTTAAAGTTTCTCCTAAAAATCGTGATGGGTCTTGATGTGATGTAATGGGAACTTTATTCTGTGGGTGTCAACAGTTTTCTCTGTGCTGTGCGTGGCGTCTGGGCCCAGGGAATGGGGATGGCTGCTGTGAGTATAACAGCCCCATTGTGTTACAATGCAGCATGGACTGGAGGCTCTGTGTGTCTGACTGACCACCACCGGGCCCTCTCTGCAGAGCAGTTTTCATTAGGAACGGTTGCTGCGGGACTTAGCCTGGCTTAGGCGTCCTGCACTGCGGCTCTACCCCCGCCACCATTCTTTTGATTTAGTTGTTGTGTGTTTTGGAAACAGAAGAGATGCTTCGGAATCCTCCGCTCGGGTATTGAAATTGCTTTGGACTCCTTCCCAAGCCAGGAGACAAATGCTCTCTCTTCGTCCCGTGCCTGGCTGACCAGTGGCAGGCCTTTTGAGAAATGAGCAGCACTATGGCATATATTGGGAGGGGGGCTCAGGTTGAGGTGGGAGGAACTGTGTTAGTAAAGGCACGACGTTGGAAGAGGGTGGAGAGCTTCCAGGGTTTATCCTGGAAACTGAAGCCGATCTCTTCCCCCCTGCAGCACAAACAAACATAATCACAGACAAGGAGCTAGCCCATCCAGAATGCAGACCACTGGCTTCACTCACAGGGAGAGCTGGAGCGGAGCCGAGCTCTCGGTTCAGACTCAGACACACATATAGAAGGAGAGGGAAAAGGAGAGGGAGAGGCAGGCCCTGGAAGTGTTTAGTGATTACAGGCAGTCTGATGCCTCACCCTCTCCCATCCTCCCCCCTCCACTCTCTTTCCAACCCGATGACGAGCTGGAATAATTTCATACACATCTGTGTACACCATGTGTGTTACTTTGGGGTCGGTTTATTGAAACTCTGATTAACATTCTTCAGTGTCATTAAGCTTGTTCACTGTAGGCCAGAAAAGGGCATGGACATTTCCCCTCCCTGCGGCTATAAGCTAACAGTAACATCACACACCTGTCTGATTACTCTTAGTCACACAGGGAGTAATATAATAAATGCACATGCCAGCAAGACATTCTGCACATATCTGAATCTCTGGCTCCAGCTGTGAACAGTAATAAGGGTGGTTGCCTGTGCATTATTTTGGCCCCATAGTTGGTCACTTATCCAGATTTTTATACGCGATGGCCGCCTTTTCTGCAATGTGCTTTCAATTTGGGGYGCAATTTGAGAATTTGTTCAAATTAGTCTGTCAGGGAGGGACTGCGGACTGTTTACTTTATTGCACCCGTGTAGGTCGGTTTGATACCACATGTGCTGGAACAAACCAAGCACAGAACAGTGAAACCTCCATCAAGTAGAGACTGTATCCTCAGACACAGAGACAGGAGAAAGGGGGGAGAGAGAGAAAAAGAGAGAAAGAAAGAGTGGGAGTTTTTATTGAAGTGCGTGGAAATGGCCTGAAGTGGCTTTGATTGAGTGCCATAGGAGAATAGCTGCATTGCTTTCTTTCCCAGGTGTCCCTGCTCTGGTCTGGTCTGCTCTGTGTGGCTGACTGTGGCTGGATGGATTTACAGGAGGGAGTGGAGAAAGTGATAAGTTTGGGCTCCCAGCCTCCCAGGCTGCTTCTGCTCATGATCCAGCCTCCAGCCACCCATGCTGCCTCTGCTCCTGTCCAGCCTCCAGCATCCCAGGTTGTGTCTGCTCCTGATCCAGCCTCCCAGGCTGCCTATGCTCCTGATCCAGCCTCCCGGGCTGCCTCTGCTCCTGATCCTACTGCTGCTGCTGGTGCAGAGTGGGGAAATTCTCAAGCCCTCAATAGTTTATGCAGACCATAAACATCTGGGCTGAAGGCTGCAGATGAAAAGGTGGTCTGGAGTGCTCTCCTTTGCAGCCAGTCTCTCTCTCTCTTTCTCTCTCTTTAGGTTTTTATGGAGGTCTCCCTGCATTAGCTCTTTCTATTGGCAGATTAGCACTCCAGTGTAGGGGCTCAGAGGCCTGTCTGCCTGCCTCTGTTGTTAGCTGTTAGGTACCATTACACAGCACCTCTGGTTGGTTTGGATTGGACAGGGAACTGGGCTAATTAAGTCTAGTGAATGGGGTCTCCTAGGCCTCCTTTTAAGGGGCACTGGTCTCACCGCCCACGTGGGTGCCCCTCAGTTTGTTGATGGAGAAATGGGTATGTACATGTTTGAGGGGGTAGTATAGATTTTAGCTTGGTAGGATCAACAACAAGCCAGGACTCAGCAAAGGCCAATGACGTCTAACCATCTCACAGGGATGTCTGTCAATATTATGGTGTGTCAAGATGGAGGATGGAGGGGCAGGAAGCGTTTTAGACTCATCATTTATAGAAAAGAAAGAAAACAAAACACTGCTATTGGAGGTATTATGTAATAGAGGAACAGACTCTGGGCAGATGTTGCTTGGTTGGAGGAGGCTGAACATTAGCCAGTCATCCCACTGTGCAGTCAGATTACTGGGAAGTGTTTGTTTTTCAAGGGTGAAGAGCACGTCCAAATAAATAGGCGGTTTAGCCAAACCTCCCTCGCCCAAAGTGTCAGTGTTGGCACTCTCCATTTTCTCTTTCTCCCTCTCTCCCTCGCTCCCTCTCTCTCTCCCGTCCTTATAATAGCGGTCCCAGTGTTCTCTTTTGAATCTGTTTTCTCAGCAGCTCTGCCTGTCTGGGGCGGCCCCCATGTGGAACCCAGTAGGGCAGTAGTTAACCCTAACCCCGTCTCTCTCTCCCTACTACTTTTTACTATTCTCTCTCTCACCCTGGAGATGGGTCGGTGCCGTGCCTGCCCTGTGCGCTTACACTGAGAGTGTGGAATAATTTTTGTATGGGGAGCTGCGTTTGATTGCTGTGCAGGGACCCTGCCTCACACAATGCTTCCCCTGTTCACCAGCCCCAGGTCCAAACCAGGGCCAGAGCCTTGGGGGTGGCGTGGGCTGGGGTTGTGCGGGTTGGGGTGGGGGTTAGAATATGTGTGTAGAGCCCCCCGCCTCCCTCCGCCAACCCGCCAAAAAACAGACCCCAGGTCTGCATTGCTGTGGGCCCCCCCATTCCCCTCACCCTCCAAAATGAGCAAAGGCATCCTGCATTCCCAAGCTGTAGCCTATACTGTTATTCATCTCTCCGTCTCCTGCCCATTCAGAATAGCTCATAGAGTTCCTTCCTAACCAGCAACTCCCAATAGTAGTAGTCTTTGTCTTAAATGTTACACTCCCCATAGTAGTACTAGTACTGGTATTTTCCCAGTGCATTTTTGGTCTGTTTTTCCACTCTGATTTATGCGTCGGGGCAGCTAAAGTTAAGAGAGCATTTTGGTGCCGCCCAGGGTGCCTGTGTAAGCAGAGGAATGCAGAGCACAGTTCTGCTCCATAAGGTAAAATGAAAAGCTAGCCATTATGCTATTATAAATAGTCTTGGTTTCTGGACTTTAATAGTCAGGAGGTTTGTGGTGGAATTGTTGACTCAGCACAGCATTCCGAGTTCAAAGGATTACATATAAAAATATTGCTGGGTCGATTCTTTAATGTATAGAATGGATTGATTGTTTACAATGTACCATGGGCAGTTTTTAAGTATACTTTTAAGAGGCATCTCAAATTAAAGGAAATTGAGATCTACCTACACTAATCAAGGATCTTCTTACTGCCACCTACTGGGTATTGGCCAGTGTTACTACTCACAGCTAATATCATTGTACACTGCATACCAAACATTAGAAACACCTTCCTAATATTGAGTTGACTCCAATGCTTCTCATAGTTGTGTAAAGTTGTCTGGATATCCTTTGCGTGGCGGACCATTCTTGATATACCTTTATTGGAAATTATTGAGCGTGAAAAACCCTGCAGTGTTGCAGTTCTTGATGCACTCAAACCGGTGCGCCTGGCACCTACTGCCATACCCTGTTCAAAGGCACTTAAATCTTTTGTCTTACCCATTCACTCTTTGAATGGCACATATACAATCCATGTCTCAATTGTCTCAAGGCTTAAAACCGTTCTTTAACCTGTCTCATCTACCCTGATTGAAGTGGATTTAACAGGTGACAACAATAAGGGATCATAGCTTTTCACATGGATTCACCTGGTCAATATATGTCATGGAAATGTTTTGTACACTCGCTGTATAATGAATAATGAATCATTAAAATTCATGACTTGAATTTCTATACTATATAACCTATTAGCCAGTATATTTTATTAATCTTGCCCTATGCACAGATAACTGTAAACTTTGAGATCATACAGCTCTGACGTTGTGCCCATCTGGCGTGTTGCAGGTAGCTCATCATTATCCTACAACACTCCATCTCACACGGACCAGTCTCCACGCCTGGCTGCCAAAGAAGGTAGGACAGCATTATTTTCCAAAACCTTACTGCTAATGTTAAATATGGGCAACAGTTTTCTATTTCAGAGGTGTTTTTATAGAGGACTATGTTTCCTTAATTGAATAGAGCCAGGTATATTCTGAAAGAGTGAGAGAGAGAGAGCGAAAGAGAGAGAGGACAAGAAAGAGTGTTCTCATTTAGCACGATCATTTAGCCAAAACAATAGAGCTGCAGCACGCGCCGCTCTGTCTGCCAGCCCCTCAGCGCACGGTGGTCTCAGTGTGAGTGCCAGTTCCCTCTCTGCTGCCACAGAGGAGAACCGGCCCAGGTCCTGGCAGCACCAAGTAGAGACACAGCTATTGACAGGTGTATCTTTTGTACAGGGGAATAATATCAGGCAGCTCTACCCCAGTCTGTGCTATTCATGGCCTACCTGCACATGGAGGAAAGCGAGGGCCACCTTACAATGGAAGGGAATTAGCAAAACAAAAGGCATGCGGTGGCTAACCTCCCCATCCACAGGGAGAGATAAAGGAGGATAGGGTGGGGGGCTCAGCGAGATAGCACGTCTAAATAAGGTCATTTTTGTGGAGAGGTTTACTTAAAGGACAGGTGGTTCAGCCACAATGTAAACAGAGAGAAGGAGACAAAAAGGGAAATGAGTTGTTTTTGTTGTCACAACTTTGACTCAATCTAAGAGGGAACACGTGGTGGTAGGGAGGAACGGTTTTTTGCCGGTTGATGTGTGTATTTGTGCAGGTTTTGGAGGGCAACTGTTACGCTGAGCGTTATAGGGCACTGTTCATTGTTTTAACATGTAGATTAGCGTTCTGTGTTGCTTGGTGTTGATGAGACATGTTCATTCTCTCCGATCAGATACACTGATCAGTCTGGAAGACAGGGTTTTTTGCAGACAGCTAAAATGTGACTTTATGGTCCATAAATATTACTGAATGTTTTTTACTTAACTAGGCAAGTCAGTTAAGATCAAATTCTTATTTACAATGACGACCTACCCCGGCCAAACCCTAACTCAGACAACGCTAGGCCAATTGTGCGCCGCCCTATGTGACTCCCAAACACGGCCGGTTGTGATACAGTTTGGAATCGAACCAGGGTCTGTAGTGACGCCTCTAGCACTGAGATGCAGTGCCTTAGACTGCTGTGCCACTCTGAGGAGACACTTTGTCAAAAGAGCATTTGCACTGACATTTATCAAATCACATTTTATTTGTCACATGCTTCGTAAATGATAGGTGTGGACTAACAGTGAAATGCTTACTTACAGCCCTTCCCAACAATGCAGAGGGAAAGAAAATTGAGAAATAATAGAAAAGTAAAACACATAATAATAATAAAAGTAATAATAGACACACAATGAGTAATCATAACTTGGCTATATACAAGGGGTACCATTACCGAGTCAATGTGCAGGGTTATGAGGTAAGTGAGGTAGATATGTACATGTACAGTGCATTTGGAAAATATTCAAACCCCTTGACTTTTTCAACATTTTGTTACGTTACAGCCTTATTATAAAATTGATTAAATAAAAACATGTCCTAATCAATCTACACACAATAGCCCATAATGACATCACAATAGCCCATAATGACATCACAATAGCCCATAATGACATCACAATACCCCATAATGGCAAAGCGAAAACAGGTTTTTAGAAACTTTTGCAAATGTATTACAAATAAAAAACAGAAATACCTTATACCGTAAGTATTCAGACCCTTTGCTATGAGACTTGAAATTGAGCTCAGGTGCATCCAGTTTCAATTGATCATCCTTGAGATGTTTCTACAACTTGATTGGAGTCCACCTGTGGTAAATTCAATTGATTGGGCATGATTTGGAAAGGCACACACCTGTCTATATAAGATCCCACAGTGGAGAGTGCATGTCAGAGCAAAAACCAAGCCATGAGGTCTTAAATGAAAGAAGTTTGGAACCACCAATACTCTTCCTAGAGCTGTCCATCTGACCAAACTAAGCAATCGGGTGAGAAGGGCCTTGGTCAGGGAGATGACCAAGAACTCAATGGTCCCTCTGTCAGAGCTCCAGAGTTCCTCTGTGGGGATGGGAGAACCTTCCAGAAGGACAACCATCTCTGCAGCTCTACACCAATCAGGCCTTTATGGTAGAGTGGCCAGACGGAAGCCACTCCTCAGTAAAAGGCACATGACAGCTTGGAGTTTGCCAAAAGGCACCTAAAGAACTCTCAGACCATGAGAATCAAGATTCTCTGGTCTGCTGAAACCAAGATTTAACTCTTTGGCCTGAATGCCAAGCTTCACATTTGGAGGAAACCTGGCACCATTCCTACGGTGAAGCATGGTGGTGGCAGCATCATGCTGTGGGGATGTTTTTCAGCGGCAGGGACTGGGAGACTAGTCAGGATCGAGGGAAAAATGAACGGAGCAAAGTACAGAGAGATCCTTGATGAAAACCTGCTCCAGAGTGCTCAGGGCCTCAGACTGGGGCAAAGGTTCACCTATCAATAGGACAACGGCCCTAAGCACACAGCCAAGACAACGCAGGAGTGGTTTCGGGAAAAGTCTCAGAATGTTCTTGAGTGGCCCAGCCAGAGCCCAGACTTAAGCCCGATCAAACATCTCTGTAGAGGCCTGAAAATAGCTGTGCGGAGGCGCTCCCCATCCAACCTGACAGAACTTGAGAGGATCTGCAGAGAAGAATGGGAGAAACTCCCCAAATACAGTTGTGCCAAGCTTGTAGCATCATACCAAAAAAGACTTGAAGCCGTAATCACTGCCAACGATGCTTCAACAAAGTACTGAGTAAAAGGTTGAATACTTATGTAAATGTTATATTTCAGTTTTTTATTTTTAATACATTTGCAAAAATTTCTAAAAACCTGTTTTTGTTTTGTCATTTTGGGGGTAGATTGATGAAGAGAAATAAAACGATTTAAGCAGTTTTAGAATAAGGCTGTAACATAACAAAATGTGGAAGAAGTCAAGGGGTCTGAATACTTTCCTAATGCACTGCAACAAGGAATAAAGTGACAGATAGTGAACAGTAGCAGCAGCGTATGTTATGAGTCAAAAAAGTAATTGCAAAAAGGACCAATGTAGAGGTTGCTATTTGGTTAACTATTTAACTACATTTTTTGCTGTCTTATGGCTTGGGGTAGAAGCTGTTCAGGATCCTGTTGGTTCCAGACTTGGTGTGTCAGACCCACCTAAGCCCGTGTTAGTGTCTGTGAGATGAAGTACATATCCTTTAGATGTGGACTGTGAAGTCACCGCCATATACAGTACATGACAACAGGTTGCAATAACACTGATAGCCTGGCTCACAGGAAAAGGGCATATCTAGCTGGGAAGAGAGGAAGAGACTAGGCTGAGTTACACTGTTCTCACCCTGGTTCATATCATCATGGGCGTGCTCGATAAGATACTTTATGTTTCTGTACGATTTTATTTAGGGTTTTCTAGACAATAGACATAGACAAAATACATGATCGATAAGATTCTGCAGTGTCACCTCTGACCCCTTCTTCCTGGTTCTCAGTGGCAGGTATTTGGACTGGCAGATCCAGCAGGTCAACTCCCCTCAACAACATTTCCCCAACACAGAGAAGTGATTTCTACTATAGGCTACCATAATAACAGTGCTCCTTCTTCTCCTAATACAAACTCAGTCACAGCCCAAATTCCATTAAAGCCTTTTGCTTCAAGAAATGCCCGTATTGAGACTTTTATCAACTTTCTATCGCCAGATGTTCACAGTCATATTGCCTGTAGAAAAGGGTCACATACCATCTCAGCTCTCTCAGGGTATAGTAAGCACCGTTATTCAGCAGGAGACCTCCAACTCTTTTCCAGACTGTCTGATGTAAAAAGCAATGTTATGAATAAAAGTGAGCATATAAAACATGGAATGCAGCAGCCATGAAAAGTGTGTGTTCATGTGCTTGCTTGCATGTGTGTTGAGCTAAAGGGTACAGGGAGATAGTTTGGAGATTCAGTGATTTACCACATGGCTCCTCAGTGGTCACAGAGAGGGAAGCTTTAGCGATTGATGGGCTATTCTTTGTCTTTTATCTTTCCCTCTATGGCCTCCCAAGTGGAGGACTGCTGATTTACATTGGTTGTATAGCCAAGCATACATACAGTACTCTATCCATTGTATGTACATTGTGTCTGCTAAAGCTTGGCAGCTGCCTCTTCCTCATATAGTCAGCTCTTTTCCTTTCTCACACAGATGGCTTTTAAAGCACCTGCATACAGTATAAAAAGCCCTGCTTTGTCTGAGTTTGTCTTTGGCTTAGACTGTGGGTTAAAAGCGGTCCATGACTATGCTTCTCTCTCGTTGGTGCTCAGCCCTTGTTTTGAATAGCTGGTCTGCAGTCAGGTCTCCCAGGAGGAGCAAGCATTGCACCACACCCCAGCCCAGAGTGGAAACTGGCTCTACTCAGAGAGGGCCTGGAAAAAGAGGGAGAGAGGCTCCGATGTGCCATACTTCTGGGGTGTCTGTTGAGTTTGCATGGCTGACTGTATTCCTGACGTGGTGTGCTCATCTGGACTCTGGTCGTCCTTCCCAGTCTGTCTGCCTGGCTTCCCCCTTTCCTTTCCTATCATCTCTTCTCGTTTCCTCTCTTCTCCTTTCGTACCCTCTCCTCCCCTCTCGTCTCCTCTTCTGCCTTTGAGCAAGGCAGTTAACCCCCACAACAACTGCTCCCCGGTCGCAGATGAAGTGGATGTGGATTAAGGCAGCCCCCCGCAACTCTCTTATTCAGAGGGGTTGGGTTAAATGTGGAAGACACATTTAGTTTGAAATCATCCAGTTGACTAAGTATTCCCCTTTCCCTTCCTTCCCTTCCTTCCCTTCCCTCTCATCTCCTCACCTCTCGTCTCCTCTCGTCTACTCTGCTGAATGGTGCCCCACTTAGGTCTCATGTCCACCCCTGTCCTTCTGGTCTGACTCAGACCTTAATCGAATCAGGAATAGGAACTTCCCCACTGTCTATAGTGGTGAACCCTTAATATGAGGATATTGCAGGGATGTGACCCTCTCTCATGTCGAAAGGCTACATAGTGGAGCCGAGTGTAGTCTATCCAACCACCTCCTCCGCTCTTTATCAGACAGTAGCGGGATACAACGCCATTGTTTTCTTTTCACATTCCAACGTTGTGTTTCGTCTGTCTGGGTCTCTTGAGTTTCTCACTCTCTCTCTCTGCCTCTCTCTCTCTCTCTCTCTGTATCTGTCTCTCGCACTCTCTCTCTCGCTCCCCCTTCTGTTTGTGACCCTTCTCTTGGAAGGAGGTAGCCCCTGTGTGTTTTTTCACAGAGGAGGGGGGACGGAAGAGGGGAAAAAGGGCTAGTAAAACAAAGAGAGGTTGTCTGCAGGCAAGGCAAGCAGGAAACGCAACTCTCCGAGGACTCTCCCCCAGTCGTTGCTACTTGGCTATCCCACCAGCCCACTGCAGATTGGACCTGACAGCCTCTGCTGAGCGACGGCCGCCCAACTGTTATTCCTCTCTCACTCTCTCTCACTCTGTCTCTCTCTCTCACTCTCTCTTCTATCACTCTCTCTCTGTCTTCTCTCTTCTCCCTCCCCCTCTTTCTCTACCACTCCACCCAGCTCCCTCCATCCTACCCCAGGCCGATCCGACAGAGAGAGAAAAGAGAGACACACTCTTTGTTTAATTCTTCCAGGTTCAGGCCCATTGAGCCAACTCTGGGGTTAATAGTTTAAAATGCAGAAAGAGTGAGATGTTCATGAGATTTATTTTTAGGGAAATGTTTCTGCTGAAGGACGGTTTTATAAAGCACAAACACACATGAGCAAAAGGAAATAAGTTGAAATAACATCCTGTGAAAGTGTGATTAAATACACCGTTTGTAATTATTTTTATTGCAGATATGTAATTTATGTTAGACAATAAAACATGTTCTGGTGACATTGCTTCTTAGAAAGCCTGATTCTTTTTCTATTACAGCTTTAAATCAAGTTTGTGGTTGAGAAGTACTCAACACTAAAGTAGATGTGCGTTTTGATTTATTCAATGTTGGTTGAAGTAAACCAGTGGAAGGTCTGCATTTCCAAATGTTTGTTTTATAAGAAATGACATGTTTCTGACCACAAGAGGGCAGTGTTGGATAATGTTTTGAGAAGCCATGACATAGCTCTCAACCAGTTGTAGATGCTGAGGTCACTGGTGAGTCAGAGGGAGCTAGTTGTGTCAAGACCTCCTGTAATAAGTGGGTATCAGCATCACCACGGTCAAGCATGTTAAGTTCTAGCTGTCCCATCGGCTGCATATGTAGCGTGACAAACACACTATGATTTAGAGCCTTAAGTCTTCACGTTAGACACCTGCTGTGTCTCTTAACTGCATGTTGAGCTCAGCAGGGGCTTATATGACCACTTATGTGACCCACTTATGTGACCAAACATAAAAACAGTGGTGACATTAAAAATATTAATGTAGTCATGATGGAAGACTAGTAGGACATTACATCAGCTATATGTAATATTAGTAAGACATTATATCAGCTATATGTAATATTAGTAAGACATTATATCAGCTATATGTAATATTAGTAAGACATTATATCAGCTATATGTAATATTAGTAAGACATTATATCAGCTATATGTAATATTAGTAAGACATTATATCAGCTATATGTAATATTAGTAAGACATTATATCAGCTATATGTAATATTAGTAAGACATTATATCAGCTATATGTMATATTAGTAAGACATTATATCAGCTATATGTAATATTAGTAAGACATTATATCAGCTTATGTAATATTAGTAAGACATTATATCAGTTTATGAATATTAGTAGGAAATTACATCTGTTAGATGTGTGTCTTGCTTCACTGGCTGTTATACGTCCTCCTGTCTAGTGACTCTCTGCATGTGGTACAGTCTTAGCCGGTAACAAAGCTAAATGTCACGGGTGCTATAGTCGTTGCCAGCCAAATGAAGGTGAAATTGCATCTACTTTCAATTTAGATGGGAATGTGCAGTACTGTTTTTGATGCCTTGATGGAGAAAATATGCATCCTGTTTTATCTGCACGTCAATGAGATTGATTACAACTGGTAGCAATCCAGGTACCCAGACCGCATTCAACCAGTTGGGAACCTCACAAACGTAAGGCAATTCTTTCCAGTTGCAGCATCTTACAATCATCAACTACTAGATTGTCTATCTGTCTGTTTGTGTGTCAGTTTGTGTGTATTTTCCCCTCCCGTTTGTGGTCACCATGGTGCAACCTGCTCATGAAACTGTCATTTTATCGAAGACATCTTGTTGGTTCCTCTAGTTTTGAGACATAGTTGTATGTCAGATAAACCCACATCACTGTGGCCAGATATCCTGCTGCACAGGGTTTCTTGGACAGGGCTTGGATAGGCAGGCAAACCTTTTTATAGCCAGCTCTTGGCATCACTCCTCTGCCTTATTTCCGTGACAATCTTGTTGCTTGTTTAAAGCCAAGTTGTGTTCCTGAGATGGGTTCGCTTGCAGGTGGGGAGGTAGAGAGCACAGCCTAGAACATGCACAGCCACAAATTAAAAAGAGACACTACCACATTTTATTTCAGGACTAGTGTATATTATGAGATGAAGTGGAGGGTTCATCTTCTCGAGCTAGAAACAGATTATTTCCCACTCGTGTATAGGCTGCTTGGTTGTTTAACAAAACCGACTTGTGTGCAACCATGGGGCAAAAAAGATTGGGTTGGCCTAGATTGTTGACAACATGTAAACTATATTTAGTCTACAAGGTTTGGGGGTGGGGGCGGTTTGGGGCGGGAGGGGTGTCGAGGGAGAGGTTGTTGTTTTATTCGGGGGGGGGGGGGTTTGAATGGTTGAGGGGCAGCTCTCACGGAACTGTAGGGGGATCTTGGATGGTTGATGGCCTGGCGGTTAGGAGCTTGGGCCGGTGACCGATAGGTCGCTGGTTCGGCTCCCTGTTTTTGAAAATTAAAAATTAAACAAGATACACTGAGTTAAAACGAGCCACCTACGATTCCCCACATGGCAACTTTTTGTAACTGTTGCTAGCTATCTGACCATTCAGAGTCATAACACCCCACAGCCTTCTGCCTCATCGATGCGTGAGCATCATTTTCGTATACGATGTCAGCCAACCCATCTATAGGAGAAATAAATGCAATACTCCGATATTAAATGTTAGGAAGTGCAGTAGAGTGTTTACTGTTGACAAATCTCTCTTTGTCGCTCTCTACTTCTCAGACCCCTCATATGATGCTGTACGACGGACTGGATGGTCGAACAATATGCACAGTGGAAAAGGTAAGCATGCACTTTGCTTTACTGAGTCGCAGAAAGACTTGTAGCCTAATCACACAAGGAATTAGGACATGGTCCGACCCATCATGCATCATCACATACAGTGCCTTCGGAAAGTATTCAGACCCCTTGACTTTTTCGTTACAGCCTTACGTTATAGCCTTATTGGATTAAATA
Source organism: Salvelinus sp. IW2-2015 (assembly GCF_002910315.2). Classification (NCBI taxonomy): domain Eukaryota; kingdom Metazoa; phylum Chordata; class Actinopteri; order Salmoniformes; family Salmonidae; genus Salvelinus; species Salvelinus sp. IW2-2015. The sequence goes on from NC_036841.1 coordinate 21,330,493, forward strand.
AAACAATTTCCACAGCAATCTACACGCAATACCCCATAATGACAAAGGAAAAATATGTTTTTAAAAACTTTTCTTATGCATTAAAAACAAAAAACAGAAAAACTTTATTAACATAAGTATTCAGACCCTTTGCTATGTGACTCGAAATTTAGCTCAGGTACACCCTGTTTCCATTGATCATCCTTGAGTTGTTTCTACAACTTGATTGGAGTCCACCTGTAGTAAATTCAATGGATTGGACATGATTTGGAAAGGCACAACCCTGTCTATAAGTGGACATCACATGTCAGAGCAAAAGTCAAGCCATGAGGTCGAAGGAATTGTCCTTAGAGCTCGAGACAGGATTATGTTGAGGCACAGATCTGGGGAAGGGTACCATTTCTGCAGCATTGAAAGTCCCCAAACACAGTGGGCTCCATCATTTTTAAATGGAAGAAGTTTGGAACCACCAAGACTTCCTAGAGCTGGCTGCCCGGCCAAACTGAGCAATCGGGGGAGAAGGGCTTTGGTCAGGGAGGTGACCACTCTGACAGAGCTCTACAGTTCCTCTGTGGAGATGGGAGAACCTTCCAGAAGGACAACCATCTCTGCAGCACTACACCAATTAGGCCTTTATGGTAGAGTGGCCAGACAGAAGCCACTCCTCAGTAAAAAGCACATGACAGCCTGCATGGGGTTTGCCAAAAAGCACCTAAAGACTCTCAGACCATGAGCAACAAGATTCTCTGGTCTGATGAAACCAAGATTTTACTCTTTGGCCTGAATGCCAAGAATCACGTCTGGAGGAGACTTGGCACCATCCCTACGTTGAAGCATCGTGGTGGCAGCATCATGCTGTGGGGATGTTTTTTTTAGCGACAGGGACTGGGAGACTAGTCAGGATCGAGGCAAAGATGAATGGAATAAAGTACAGAGAGATCCTTGATGAAAACCTGCTCCAGAGCGCTCAGGACCTCAGACTGGGGCAAAGGTTCACCTTCCAACAGGACAATGACCCTAAGCACACAGCCAATTCAACACAGGAGTGGCTTCGGGAAAAGTCTCTGAATGTCCTTGAGTGGCCCAGCCAAAGCTCGGACTTAAACCCGATCAAACATCTCTGGAGAGAACTGAAAATAGCTGTGCAGCAACGCTCCCCATCAAATCTGACAGAGCTTTAGAGGACCTGCAGAGAAGAATGGGAGAAACTCCCCAAATACAGTTGTGCCAAGCTTGTATTTTATAAATTAGCAAACATTTCTAAAAACTCGTTTTTGCTTTGTCATCATGGGGTATTGTGTGTAGATTGATGAGGAATACAATTTAATCAATTTTAGAAAAAGGCTGTAACCTAACGGAATGTGGAAAAAGTCAAGGGGTCTGAATACTTTCCGAATGCACTTTACATTCTTCCATAGCTCATAGAGAGACGTGTGAGAGCCCACTCAACCCAAGCACGCAAGGCAAACCACCAATGATTAAATCCTCAGTCGTCAACCCTGAAATCTGTGAACTTTAAGCACTTACCCTAGCCACCAGTTACTGGCCTGTTTTCTTTGGAACGGGGCTGACATGCCATTAAGATGTGTACCGTGGTTTATCCATGACCGCCCAACTGGCTTTCTTCCCTCCTGTTTCTTTCCCCTCCCAACCCCTCCTTCTTCAGGCTCGCCGGTGGTCACACAGAATGTGTCCAAGTCCACTGAACAGCCCAGACCTCAGCCAGGTAATGTATTTCACCCTGCTCATTCCTTCCATCATGTGTGTGTGCTCCACTTAAGACAGCCGCAGTTGGTTACACCCATCTCACTAGGATGAGGATCAGCCTAATGTATAGTGATAGATACAGACTAACAGACCTCTCTCTCCACAGATCCTTACCAGATCCTGGGGCCCACCAGCAGTCGACTGGCCAACCCAGGTAGGTACAGGAGGATGTATGAGACCAATCATATATCAGATGTAAACTAAATTTCCCAACATACATTGCTTCATTATGGCCTTGGTGGATTTCTCTCTCAAAAAAAGTATTCTGCTGAGAATTGTGCACATTTGAATTCTACTTTACTGCAGTATTCAGTAAGTACATTCGTGGCCAAACGTTTTGAGAATGACACAAATATTCATTTTCACAAAGTCTGCTGCCTCAGTTTGTATGATGGCAATTTGCAAATACTCCAGAATGTTATGAAGAGTGATCAGATGAATTGCAATTAATTGCAAAGTCCCTCTTTGCCATGCAAATGAACTGAATCCCCCAAAAACATTTCCACTGCATTTCAGCCCTGCCACAAAAGGACCAGCTGACAACATGTCAGTGATTCTCTCATTAACACAGGTGTGAGTGTTGATGAGGACAAGGCTGGAGATCCCTCTGTCATGCTGATTGAGTTCGAATAACAGACTGGAAGCTTCAAAAGGAGGTTGGTGCTTGGAATCATTGTTCTTCCTCTGTCAGCCATGGTTACCTACAAGGAAACACGTGCCGTCATCATTGCTTTGCACAAAAAGGGCTTCACAGGCAAGGATATTGCTGCCATTAAGATTGCACCTAAATCAACCATTTATCGGATCATCAAGAACTTCAAGGAGAGCGGTTCAATTGTTGTGAAGAAGGCTTTAGGGCGCCCAAGAAAGTCCAGCATGCGCCAGGACCGTCTCCTAAAGTTGATTCAGCTGCGGGATCGGGTGACCACCAGTACAGAGCTTGCTCAGGAATGGCAGCAGGCAGGTGTGAGTGCATCTGCACGCACAGTGAGGCGAAGACTTTTGGAGGATGGCCTGGTGTCAAGAAGGGCAGCAAAGAAGACACTTCTCTCCAGGAAAACATCAGGGACAGACTGATATTCTGCAAAGGGTACAGGGATTGGACTGCTGAGGACTGGGGTAAAGTCATTTTATCAGATGACTCCCCTTTCCGATTGTTTGGGCATCTGGAAAAAAGCTTGGCCCGGAGAAGACAAGGTGAGCGCTACCATCAGTCCTGTGTCATGCCAACAGTAAAGCATCCTGAGACCATTCATGTGTGGGGTTGCTTTTCAACCAAGGGAGTGGGCTCACTCACAATTTTGCCTAAGAACACAGCCATGAATGAAGAATGGTACCAACACATCCCCCGAGAGCAACTTCTCCCAACCATCCAGGAACAGTTTGGTGACSAACAATGCCTTTTCCAGCATGATGAAGCACCTTGCCATAAGGCAAAAGTGATAACTAAGTGGCTCGGGGAACAAAAAATCTATATTTTGGGTCTATGGCCAGGACACTCCCCAGACCTTAATCCCATTGAGAACTTGTGGTCAATCCTCAAGAGGCGGGTGGACAAACAAAAACCCACAAATTCTGACAAACTCCAAGCATGGATTATGCAAGAATGGGCTGCCATCAGTCAGGATGTGGCCCAGAAGTTAATTGACAGCCTGCCAGGGTGGATTGCAGAGGTCTTGAAAAAGAAGGGTCAACACTGCAAATATTGACTCTTTGCATCAACTTCATGTAATTGTCAATAAAAGCCTTTGACACTAATGAAATGCTTGTTATTATGCTTCAGTATTCCATAGTAACATCTGACAAAAATATCTAAAGACACTGAAGCAGCAAACTTTGTGAAAATGTATATTTGTGTCATTCTCAAAACTTTTGGCCACGACTGTACATAATGAGTTATGGGTGTTTGATCAATCGGCTGTTAGGTGTTCAGGGATAGAACAGCTGTTGATTTGACATATGTGTGTGTGTTTCCTGGTCAGGTTCAGGACAGATCCAGCTGTGGCAGTTCCTGCTGGAGCTCCTGTCAGACAGCACCAATGCCGGCTGCATCACCTGGGAGGGCACCAATGGAGAGTTCAAGATGACTGACCCGGACGAGGTGGCGCGGCGCTGGGGCGAGAGGAAGAGCAAGCCCAACATGAACTACGACAAGCTGAGCCGCGCCCTGCGCTACTACTACGACAAGAACATCATGACCAAGGTGCACGGCAAGCGCTACGCCTACAAGTTTGACTTCCATGGTATCGCTCAGGCCCTTCAGCCCCACCCCACCGAGTCCTCCATGTACAAGTACCCCTCGGACCTGGCATACGTGCCCTCCTACCATGCCCACCAGCAGAAGGTCAACTTCGTGTCCCCACATCCCCCCTCCATGCCCGTCACCTCTTCTAACTTCTTTGGACCCACTGCTCCGTACTGGAGCTCCCCTACAGGGGGCATCTACCCCAACCACAGCGTCCCCCGCCACCCCAACTCCCACGTGCCTTCCCACCTAGGCAGTTACTACTAAACCCCACTGCCCCGTGACGTCTTCCCCAACCTTCTCTCCCCCCAACCAAACCCACCAGTGCTGATCTGAAACCACAATGAAACCAAACCAACTAAGACCGAGAGAAAGGGGGATTCTCCGCCTGGACCCAAAGTCTGCTCTTAACTGGCAAAATGAAGAAAGCTAACTGAAGAAAGCTAACTGAAGAAAGCTAACTGAAGAAAGCTAACTGAAGGAATGTTTGAAGGATAAAAAAAAACTGGATGATCCAAATGGAGTACTACTTATTTACAAGACAAGAGTCTGTTTCCATGTTTTTTTCAGTTTTTCAGTTCGTCTGTGTTTTTTGTGCCATGTGTCCCTTGAAAGCAGCACCCATGGGCCAGTTCAGAGTGCCCCCAAAATCTAGACACGTTACCCACACAGACACAGCCTTATCGAGAGACCATAGAGGCTCTCATACCTACTTTGTGCCTGATCACAGACATGGACCCATTCTCTATGCGTCTCTATCTACATTACCCTCATATGGTAAAGCTCCTGCCTTGTTCCTCGTTCCAGGCCTGTATGGGGTCTCAGATCAACATCATGTTCGTCTGTCTCATGTTCTGTTATCAGTCCGTCCGTCTGCATCCGGTGTAGGTAGGGCTGTAGGTAGGGCTTCAAAGAAATGGACTTCTCAGCACTGAATGAAAATGAAATGTTGGCAACTGGAATACGCCATTGATTCACACTTAACTTATCCTCCAAACTGGAAGTAGGCGAGTTGGAGACCAGAGTTGGAAGTGAAGCGCTGTAGCTATGTTTTCAGGGGGCCACACACCGGTTGGCTGTTGTTATAGGAACTATGCTGTTTGTCCTCTTCAGCCGTTAGTTCGTTCCATTTCCAGATGTTTTGTTGGACCAAGTCATTATTAATGTGAATGCCCTCTGGTCCATGGAACATATCCTCAATTTGACAATCACAGTTGTTTGTCTGTCCAGGCCAGTCAAGTGTCTCTGTGCATTCATACTGCACTGCCATTTCAAAACGTGCATTTTCAGATGTTTAAAGTTTGTTGTATGAAAGAAATAATTGTATTTAAACAGCTGAATGTGGACTTGTTTCACTACTTCTTGAAAATAAATGGTTTACTAAATAAAGAACAAAACCAATAAAGTAAGAAAGGATGAAAACAGAGAAATCCTCAGATTCGCGAATGCTGTGCGTTCGTCAGACCTATTTTCTATTATTTTGTAAACATTGGTCAACTAGGCATTAAAGCAACTTACTGTATAAATTATGCAGAGTTATTTTCATATGTGACACAGTTTTAAAAAGTCAAGAGAATTAATACGAGTTGACCTCGGTCAAAAATGCAAACATTGTTAAGTCCGTTACTGATATATAGTATGTTCAACATTTTTAAACGTTTTATATCTGTACATTTGGGCAGTCCATTTTTACATGATTTTTATTTTATTTTATGAAATTCAATTTGTAATGTCCTCAGTGCCTTGGAGTGAACACAAGATTTGTTCTAGCTAGTTATTACCAAAAAACCACAAATGCCTGCTTGAATCATAATCCTATACTTATAGTCAATCTGTTATTCTGTATATACCATGATTATGGTTGCTTTCAATTCTAAAATAGGCCAACAATACTTGTAATGTCTCATATCATTAAGCCAACCACCCAGAAATTGCCAGCTTTTGTCTGTGCCTTTAAATTGGCCAGGTATATTATGCAAAAGAGCACAGACACCCCTTATATTCACAGCAAGCATCTCTATTAAGCTCCATTGCTTTAGATGTGTGAATTAAAGGGAATTTGTTAGATGTAGCATGAAGGTAATAATCTAAAATGTACCCTTTACATCCACCTCTCATAAACAGTAATGTTCAATGAAAGGGGAGCTGTGCTACTTCGTATATGCAATGTATTTTGGATATTAAATATATAAATGTAATTTTGCAGTTAACCATTTTATTATTATTGTAATTCCTGCCATGTATTAAGTACTAACTTTTGAAAAAGGGCTTTTGTATAGGAAAGAAATTTGACAAAATAAAAGTTTTTACTTCTGAACATATTTACTTCTGTTGGTCCATTTTCTGCCAGAAAGTAGGATACTGTCACGCCCTGACCTTAGTTATCTTTGTTTTCTTTATTATTTTGGTTAGGTCAGGGTGTGACGAGGGTGGTATGTGTGCTTTTGTCTATGTGATGTTGCATGTCTGCACTCGTTATTATTAGCTTCACGGTCATTTTGTTATTTTGTTAGTTTGTTTAAGTGTTCTTTCTTTATTAAAAGGAAGATGTATTATAATCACGCTGCACCTTGGTCTCCTTCGTATGACGAACGTGACAGATACTGATCTTTAGCTACTAGGCAAAGTTACAACATCATGAAATCCATCATTTTTATATTTTTCCTTTTATCTCCATCACTATAAGAAATCTAGTTAATGTGTCGCCCTGTTTCAATCAATACTTAATCATCATTACTAGCAATTTTATCCAAACTTTAACCCAATTTCATTCATTTTTATAATTTCAGTGTTATACAAAATTATTTGATGAGAAAATACATTTCCTGTGGAGAAGAGATTGTAACAGGAAATACTTTATTGGTTTCTCTGATGTTTCTTATATACTGTATATTGACAACACACATCGACCCAAGTCCCAGTACCGGTGCTAACAATATCGGATGACTACTGGGCTTGCTGGGGTGTTATGTAAGAGCTTCAGAAAAGTATGTTGTGATTTCTTCTCAACTTGAGAGGTACATGGATGGGAGGAGAGACCTTTGTCCTCTTGTTATCATAGAGGATGTCAAGTGTGTGTTTATGATAACTGGGTTATTTACAGTAATGTATTCAGTGTACCCCATCAGCCTACGTACAATTGAGTCGTACAAAATGACAAAGCGTGCATGTGTGTGTGAGAGAGAGAGAGCGAGAGAGAGAGAGAGAAAGGAGATAAACACTTTCCTATCCTATACTGTCATACTCATTTATCGATGTATCATGTCAGTCGGTCAAGCAACGCAGGGCTCATCAGGCTATCATTTTTTTAATGTGATGTCCATTGAAAGCCTTGATTATTTGCATGGATTTTAAACAGCTGTGAAATATTCTGAATGATAAAGCATTTATTGTATGCCATTAAACAGAGAAGGCCACATCTATCACATCCATCCCATACCACCTTTAAAATCGACAATTGCAGTCATGCACATCACCACGAGCAAAAACACTTCACTGTCGCCACCATGTGGCTAGTACAGGTCAATGCAATTGACGAAGCAATTCACTGTGTAAATCAGCCTAGAACAGGAGTCTTTTTTTTCACGTCTTGTCTTATCACCAAGTGAATGATAATGTCAGGGAGAAGTAATTAACATTTTAAAGTGAATAGATTTGGTCGATAGTTTTTCATTATTTCCAAGACCCGTACTCGCGGATGCTTTTTCAAAGCCTATGTCAGAGACTCCAGTGAGTGTAATGAGGTCAATATTAGGAGTTGAGAAATAAAGTTAACATCATTAGAAAGAAGATATTCCCCTCTTAACTACTGTAGGTAATTTCATATAAACATACACAAAAATCACTTTTTATATATTTATACAGCACCAGTCAAAAGTTTGGACACACCTACTAATTCCATGGTTTTTCTTTATTTTACTATTTTCTACATTGTAGAATAATAGTAAAGACATCAAAACTATGAAATAACACATATGGAATCATGTAGTAAGCAAAAAGGGTTAAACAAATCAAAATAAATTGTATATTTAGCCACACTTTGCCTTGATAACAGCTTTATACACTCTTGGCATTTGGTAGTCATTTGGAATGCATTTCAATTAACAGGTGTGCCTTGTTAAAAGTTAAGTCCAATTTATTTTCTTCTTATTGCGTTTGAGCCAATCCGTTGTGTTGTGACAAGGTAAGGGTGGTATATAGAACATAGCCCTATTTGGTAAAATACCAAGTCCATATTGTATCAAGAAGAGTTCAAATAAGCAAAAAGAAACAACAGTCCATCATTACTTTAAGACATGAAGGTCAGTCAATCTGGAAAATTTCAAGAACTTTGAACGTTTCTTCAAGCGCAGTCGCAAAAACCATCAAGCGCTATGATGAAACTGGCTCTCATGAGGACCGCCACAGGAAAGGAAGACCCAGAGTTACCTCAGTTGCAGAGGATAAGTTCATTAGAGTTAACTGCACCTCAAATTGCAGCCAAAATAAATGCTTCACGGAGTTCAAGTAACAGACACATCTCAACATCAACTGTTCAGAGGAGACTGCTTGAATCAGGATTTCATGGTCGAATTGCTGCAAAGAGACCACTACTAAAGGACACAAATAATAATAAGAGCCTTGCTTGGGCCAAGAAACACGAGCACTGGACATTAGACCGGTGGAAAACTGTCTTTTTGTCTGATGAGTCCAAATTTGCGATTTTTGGTTCCAAACACTGTGTCTTTGTGAGACGAAGAGTAGGTAAACGGATGACCTCTGCATGTGTGGTTCCCACCGTGAAGCATGGATGAGGAGGTGTGATAGTGTGGGGGTGCTTTGCTGGTGACACTGTCTGTGATTTATTTAGAATTCAAGACACACTTAACCAGCTTTGCTACCACAGCATTCTGCAGCAATATGCCATCCCATCTGGTTTGCGCTTAGTGGGACTATCATTTGTTTTTCAACAGGACAATGACCCAAAAAACACCTCCAGGCTGTGTAAGGGTTTTTGACCAAGGAGAGTGATGGAGTGATGCATCAGATGACCTGGCCTCCACAATCACCCAACCTCAACCCAATTGAGAGGGTTTGGGATGAGTTGGACCGAAGAGCGAAGGAAAAGCAGCCAGCAAATGTGGGAACTCCTTCAATACTGTTGGAAAAGCATTCCAAAATGGTGTAGCAGTGCAGACGTGTTTTGTTCGTCCTCTCGTCTACTTTTGTATTTTTCATCCTTTTTTTTGTATATATTTCAATTTTATTTTCAATCCCTTTTCCATTTTAAATCAATTATATCTAATATATTATATCTAAATCAATTATATCAATTATAACCTGCCTCACCCGATGTGATACGGAACCGCAATTCTTTTTTTTATTTTTTTATTTTTTTAGACCTTATAGCCAGAACCACCTAGCCATCAAAGCTAACCAGCTAATTAGCTACTCGCTATTTAGTCATTGTTAGCCACTGCTAGCGGCCTTTACCTTCTGCACAGATACCAGCCCTTTCTTTTTTAGCCTGGATAATACTTGCCAGCCTACCAGTATCGAACTGTTTCTCTACTACAACGCCTGACTCCTGCCGTAAACCCTGGACCATTACTCCTGATCTTCACAGCTAGCTAGCTGCCACCGAGTGTCCGAGTACCAAAGCTAGCCCTGAGCCAGGCCAGGCCCACCTCCCGGCCTACTCAGTTGTTCACTCGGACTCCACCCAAACACGGCTAGAATCCACTACTCCACCGGATCCTTGCCGTAAGCTCTGGAACTTGGCACCGGATCACCTATCGAGTGGCTATAGTGGCTAAAGCCCCTGCCCCGAAGCTAGCACCAGTTAGCGATGAGCCAGGCGCATCTCCCAGCTAGCAAACTAAATTACCACAACTACAATACCTCTTTCGCCATCTGGCTTGGATCCTTTGTCGACACGGCGCCCCGCCGCACCACCACGACTGGTCTGCCGACGTATACTCCATCTGCTGTGCTTTCATCCGGCCTCTGTCGGACGTCGGAGCAGACGCTTCTACTAGCCCCGGGCTGCTAACTTTAAACGCTGTGTCGCCTGCGTGCTAGCGTAGTAGCGACTACTCTGCGGCTTCCCTGTTCCATCTATTGCTGTCCCCTGGCCCCTATGATCACTTGGCTACATAGCTGATGCCTGCTGGACTGTACATTAATCACGGTACTCCATTCTGTTTATTTTTGTTTATCACCTTGCGATTATGTTAGCTCAGTACATAGCCACAGAAAAACAGCAATTTTTCCAGCCAAAGAGAGGAGTAACAAAAAGCAGAAATAGAGTTAAAACGAATCACTAACCTTTGATGATCTTCATCAGATGACACTCGTGTATGTTTTGTTCGGTAAAGTTCATATTTATATCCAAAAATCTGAGTTTAGGCGGGACGCTACTGTCTCACTTGGCCAAAAGCCAGAGAAAATGCAGCGCGCCAAATTCAAATAAAAACCTATAAAAATCAAACTTTCATTAAATCACACATGAAAGATACCAAATTAAAGCTACACATGTTGTGAATCCAGCCGACATGTCTGATTTCAAATAGGCTTTTCGGCGAAAGCACACCAAACGATTATGTTAGGTCAGTACATAGCCACAGAAAAACACAGCCATTTCCCCAGCCAAAGATAGGAGTCACAAAAAGCAGAAATAGAGATAAAATGAATCACTAACCTTTGATGATCTTCATCAGATGACACTCATAGGACATCATGTTACACAATACAGTACATGTATGTTTTGTTCGATAATGTACATATTTATATCCACAAATCTCGGTTTACATTGGCGCCATGTTCAGAAATGCCTCCAAAATATCCGGAGAAATTGCAGAGAGCCATGTCAAATAACAGAAATACTCATCATAAACTTTGATGAAAGATACATGTTTTACATAGAATTAAAGATACACTTGTTCTTAATGCAACCGCTGTGTCAGATTTCAAAAAAACTTTACGGAAAAAGCACACCATGCAATAATCTGAGACGGCGCTCAGATATAACAACATTTCTCCGCCATGTTGGAGTCAACAGAAATACGAAATTACATCATAAATATTCCCTTACCTTTGATGATCTTCCTCAGAATGCACTCCCAGGAATCCTAGTTCCACAATAAATCGTTGTTTTGTTCGATAATGTCCATTACTTATGTCCAAGTAGCTACTTTTGCTAGCATGTTTAGTACACATGTTCAAACGCTCGCGCAGATCCAGGCGAACGTCGGACGAAAACTTCAAAAAGTTATATTACAGGTCGAATAAACTTGTCAAACTAAGTAGGGAATCAATCTTCAGGATGTTGTTATCATAAATATTAAATAACGTTCCAACCGGAGAATTCCTCTGTGTCTACAGAAGTAATGGAACAATATCATTGGGAATGCGCATGACCAAGAACTGAAACTCTGCCAGACCACTGACTGAAACACCTCCCATCCAGTCCCACATCACAGTAGAGGCTTCATTCAACGTTCTACAGACTGTTGACATCTAGTGGAAGGCGTAGGAAGTGCAAACATATCCATATCTTACTGGGATTTGAATAGGCGATGAGTTGAAAATCGATCAGCCTCAGAATTCTCACTTCCTGTTTGGATTTTTTCTCAGGTCTTTGCCTGCCATATGAGTTCTGTTATACTCACAGACATAATTCAAACAGTTTTAGAAACTTCAGAGTGTTTTCTATCCAACAGTAATAATAATGTGCATATATTAGCATCTGGGACAGAGTAGGAGGCAGTTCACTCTGGGCATGCTATTCATCCAAAAGTGAAAATGCTGCACCCTATCACAAAGAAGTTTTAACACCCTGGCAGTCCTACAATCAAAGCTAGATGCCCTCAATCTCACACAAATCATCAAGGAACCCACCAGGTACAACCCTAAATCCGTAAACATGGGCACCCTCATAGACATTATCCTGACCAACTTGCCCTCCAAATACACCTCTGATGTTTTCAATCAGGATCTCAGCGATCACTGCCTCATTGCCTGTATCGGCTATGGGTCCGCGGTCAAATGACCACCCCTCATCACTGTCAAACGCACCCTAAAACACTTCTGCAAGCAGGCCTTTCTAATCGACCTGGCCCGGGTATCCTGGAAGGATATTGACCTCATCCCGTCAGTCGAGGATGCCTGGTCGTTCTTTAAAAGTAATTTCTTCACCATCTTAGATAAGTATGCCCCTTTCAAAAAATGCAGAACTAAGAACAGATATAGCCCTTGGTTCACTCCAGACCTGACTTCCCTTGACCAGCACAAAAACATCCTGTGGCAGACTGCAATAGCATTGAATAGTCCCCGTGATATGCAACTGTTCAGGGAAGTCAGGAACCAATACACGCAGTCAGTCAGGAAAGCAAAGGCTAGCTTTTACAAGCAGACCTTTGCATCCTGTAGCTCTAACTCCAAAAAGTTTTTGGACACTGTAAAGTCCATGGAGAACAAGAGCACCTCCTCCCAGCTGCCCACTGCACTGATGCTAGGTAACACGGTCACCACCGATAAATCCATGATAATCGAAAATTTCAACAAGCATTTCTCTACGGCTGGCCATGTCTACCTCCTGGCTACCCCAACCCCGGCCAACAGCTCCGCCCCCCCCGCAGCAACTCCCTCGAGCCTCCCCAGCTTCTCCTTCACCCAAATCCAGATAGCAGATGTTCTGAAAGAGCTGCAAAACCTGGACCCCTACAAATCAGCTGGGCTAGACAATCTGGACCCTCTCTTTTTAAATCTATCCACCGCCATTGTTGCAACCCCTATTACCAGCCTGTTCAACCTCTCTTTCGTTTCATCCGAGAACCCTAAAGATTGGAAAGCTGCCGCGGTCATCCCCCTCTTCCAATGGGGTGACACTCTAGACCAAAACTGCTATAGACCTATATCTATCCTGCCCTGCCTCTCTAAAGTCTTCGAAAGCCAAGTTAAAACTTCTCCGGGGCAGGTGGGACGCAATCGTCCCACCGGCCAATAGCCAGGGAAAATACAGGGCGCCATATTGAAATATAATTATATAAAAATCAAACTTTCATTAAATCACACATGTAAGATACCAAATTAAAGCTACACTCGTTGTGAATCCAGCCGACATGTCAGATTTCAAAAAGGCTTTTCGGCGAAAGCATAAGATGCTATTATCTGATGATAGCACAACTGTAAACAAAGAGAGAAGCATATTTCAACACTGCAAGCACGAAACAAAACGCAGAAATAAAATATAAATCATGCCTTACCTTTGACGAAATTATTTTGTTGGCACTCCAATATGTCCCATAAACATCAAAAATGGTCCTTTTGTTCGATTAATTCTGTCGATATATATCCAAAATGTCAATTTATTTGGACCGTTTCATCCAGAAAAACACATCTTCCAAATTTTGCCACTTCACTACAAAATATATCAAAAGTTACATGTAAACTTTACCAAAACATTTCAAACTACTTTTGTAATACAACGTAAGGTATTTGTAAACGTTAAAAATCGATCAATTTGAAGACGGGATCATCTGTGTTCAATACAAAAAGTAAACAAACTGACGCACCTTTTTTCGTAACGTGCCTCTCTCAAAAGATTTACTTCATGTGACCCTCATTTACGATAGCCCTACTTCTTCABTACACAAAGGAATAATCTCAACCGATTTCCAAGGACTGGTGACATCCAGTGGAAGCGGTAGGAACTGCAAGCAAGTCCATTAGAAATCTGGTGTCTCTAAGAAACCTCATTGAAGAGACAGTGACATCAAAAAAATAAAAATTCTGAATGGTTTGTCCTCAGGGTTTTGCCTGCTACATAAGTTCTGTTATTCTCACAGACATGATTCAAACAGTTTTAGAAACTTCAGAGTGTTTTCTATCCAAATCTACTAATAATATGCATATATTATATTCTGGGGATGAGTAGCAGGCAGTTGAATTTTGGCATGCTATTTATCCGAAAGTGAAAATGCTGCCCCCTGCCCACAAGACGTTAATAAACAGATCACTGACCATTTCGAATCCCACCATACCTTCTCCGCTGTGCAATATGGTTTCCGAGCCGGTCAAGGGTGCACCTCAGCCACGCTCAAGGTACTAAACGATATCATAACCGCCATCGATAAAAGACAGTACTGTGCAACTGTCTTCATCGACCTGGCCAAGGCTTTCGACTCTGTCAATCACCGTATTCTTATCGGCAGACTCAACAGCCTTGGTTTCTCTAACAACTGCCTCGCCTGGTTCACCAACTACTTTGCAGACAGAGTTCAGTGTGTCAAATTGGAGGGCCTGTTGTCCAGACCTCTGGCAGTCTCTATGGGGGTACCACAGTGTTTAATTCTCGGGCCGAGTCTTTTCTCTGTATATATCAATGATGTCGCTCTTGCTGCGGGTGATTCCCTGATCCACCTCTACGCAAACGACACCATTCTGTATACTTCCGGCCCTTCTTTGGACACTGTGCTAACTAACCTCCAAACGAACTTCAATGTCATAAAACACTCCTTCCGTGGCCTCCAACTGCTCTTAAMCGCTAGTAAAACCAAATGCATGCTTTTCAACCGTTCGCTGCCTGCACCCGCMCGCCCGACTAGCATCACCACCCTGGACGGTTCTGACCTAGAATATGTGGACAACTATAAATACCTAGGTGTCTGGTTAGACTGTTAACTCTCCTTCCAGACTGATATCAAACATCTCCAATCCAAAATCAAATCTAGAATCGGCTTTCTATTTCGCGACAAAGCCTCCTTCACTCACGCTGCCAAACTTACTCTAGTAAAACTGACTATCCTACCAATCCTCGACTTCAGCGATGTTATCTACAAAATAGCTTCCAATACTCTACTCAGCAAACTGGATGCAGTCTATCACAGTGCCATCCGTTTTGTTACCAAATCACCTTATACCACCCACCACTGTGACCTGTATGCTCTAGTCGGCTGGCCCTCACTAACATATTCATCGCCAGACCACTGGCTCCAGGTCATCTATAAAGTCTTATGCTATGGCAAGCGTCAGCCATATCTCAGCTCACTGGTCACGTTAACAACACCACGTACGCCACCGTTCCAGCAGTATACAGTGGGGCAAAAAAGTATTAGTCCAGCAACCAATTGTGCAAGTTCTCCACTTAAAAAGATGAGAGAGGCCTGTAATTTTCATCATATTACATTCAACTATGACAGACAAAATAGAAAAAAAATCCAGAAAATCACATGTAGGATTTTTATGATTTATTTGCAAATTATGGTGGAAATATACAGTAATCTTGGGTCAATAACAACAAGTTTATTCTTCAATACATTTGTTATATACCCCTTTGTTGGCAAATGACAGAGGTCAAACGTTTTCTGTAAGTTCTTACAAGTTTTTCACACACTGTTGCTGGTCATTTTTGCCCATTCCTCCAGCAGATCTCCTCTAGCAGGCAGTGATGTTTTTGGGCTTGTTTGCTGGCAAACACAGACTTTCAACTCCCCTCCAAAGATCTCTATGGTTGAGAATCTGGAGACTGGCTAGGCCACTCCAGACCTTGAAATGCTCCTTACGAAGCCATTCCTTCGTTGCCCGGGCGGTGTGTTTGGGATCATATGTCATGCTGAAAGACCTCCTTAGCCACGTTTCATCTTCCATGCTCCTTTGGCTGACTGTGAAGGAGGATTTCAACTCAAAAATCTCATACATTATCATGGCCCCATCAATCTTTCTTGACACGGATTCAGTCGTCCTGGTCTTTGCAGAAAAACAGCCCCAAAGCATGATGTTTCCACCCCATGCTCCGACATTAGGTAATGGTGTTCTTTGGATGCAACTCAGCATTTCTTTGTCCTCGCAAACAACGAGAGTTGAGTTTACCAAAAAGTTATATTGTTGTTTTCATCTGACCATATGACATTCTCCCAATCTTCTTCTGATCATCCAAATGCTCTCTAGCAAACTCATGACGGGCCTGGACATTTACCTGTAAGCAGGGGGACACGTCTGGCACTGCAGGATTTGAGTCTGGCGGCGTAGTGTGTTACTGATGGTAGGCTTGTTACCTTTGGTCCCAGCTCTCTGCAGGTCATTCACTAGGTCCCCCCGTGTGGTTCTGGGATTTTGCTCACCGTTCTTGTGATCATTTTGACCCCACGGGGTGAGATCTTGGCGTGGCACCCCAGATCGAGGGAAGAATATCAGTGGTCTTGTATGTCTTCCATTTCCTAATAAATTGCTCCCACAGTTGATTTCTTCAAACCAAGCTGTTTACCTATTGCAAGATTCAGTCTTCCCAGCTGGTGCAGGTCTACAATTTTGTTTCTGGTGTCCTGTTGACAGCTCTTTGGTCTTGGCCATAGTGGAGTTTGGAGTGTGACTGTTTGAGGTTGTGACAGGTTCTTTTATACTGAATAACAAGTTCAAACACAGGTGCCATTAATACAGGTAACGGTGGAGAACAGAGGAGCTCTTAAAGAAGAAGTTACAGGTCTGTGAGAGCCAGAGAACCTTGCTTTTTTGTAGGTGACCAAATACTTTTTCACCATAATGGCAATAAAATTCATTAAAAATCCTACAATGTGATTTTCTGGATTTTCTTTTCTAATTTTGTCTGTCATAGTTGAAGTATGATGAAAATTACAGGCCTCTCTCATCTTTTTAAGTGGGAGAACTTGCACAATTGGTGGCTGACTAAATACTTTTTGCCCCACTGTATGTGCAGATGAGGATGTGCAAGTAGAAATACTGGTGTGCAAAAGAGCAGAAAAACAAAAACAAATATGGGGATGAGGTAGGTTTAGATTTAAAATGCATTGCGATACCAATCTGTCATTAACATGCAACTCGCAAAAGTGTAGGACGTGGATCAACGGGGGGCCGTGCTGAGAAAAGTTAATGCTGGGAATAAGATGAACATACAGTATGTCAACGTCAGTAGTACATGCTGTATATTTATCTCCCGTATGTAAATTAACATTCTGCCAGTGTCGGTGTGTGCTAAATTTAGGGTCTTAAATTCAAATGATAGACTCAACGTGAAGCACTAGGTACTGTAATTCTACATTTGGGTTGGATAATTTACCAATAGGTCTAATTATTATTAGGAAAGGCGAGAAGGAGAGACAGCTGCCCCTAAACTGTGAGGAGAGCACAAAGTGAAGGGAGGGTGCACTGCTTATCCTGCAGGTGGTTTTTGAAACTAATTAAGTATTTGTGGGAATCCATTGAGTCTAGGGAGGTTATCAGAAAATCCACTAGATTGTAGCGTGGGCTATCCATAATTGGGATGATGACAGTAGGGGCTTTGTGGTCCTTGCCCCAATCTCATTCTTAACAAGGTTGGTGTGAAACTGTTATAACATGTGTTCTCTCTCTTCCCTGTGAAAGTCAATAAGGTTTCTAGGTCGTGTGAAATGTGAATGATCATTGTTCCAAATGAGGGAAATGGAAACTGACTAATTGACTTGAGCACTATTTTAGTATGTTTATAACTATGTAAGTGGCCAAGCAGTAGTAATTATTGGGTTAGATGGAATGATTTATGTGTAATTGTATTTGTGGCCGGCGGCAAAGTACAAAGGGGGGCGTGTCTCTAAATCTAATTGACTGCGGCCACCTTCTACCTGACAGGGAAGACTGGGGAAAAGCAGGAGGAAGTTTGTTAGGGCATTCATTTGTGTGGACCCCAGCAGAACAGTGTCCCGAAAGTTAAGGAAGGTGGGAATCGTCATGTTATCAAACTTCGGTTCTTCCTATATATGAATATGCATAGCTTAATGCATTACTACCTGTACCATATTTTGTGTTACCTTTTGCTTTTCAAGTCTTTTGCTATCACTCTCTTACGAACCCGAAGGAGGAAGAGAAAGTCACAAGCTCCAGCTGAAATGTAAGAGGGGTGTTGGCTTGTGAAGGGATGCATACAGCCGTGATGATTACGGATGAGAACTCTCTTGGTAGATAGAAGGGTCTGCAGCTTACTATGAGGTATTCTATATCAGGTGAGCAAAAGCTGGAGATTTCCTTCACACTGGAAGCAACGTTCATGGAGAGAAACACCCCTCCTCCTTTGGACATACTCTAGGCCACATTTGTCTGATTGTGCCGCTCCATGGAGTGCATGGAGTTCTATGTACAGAGAGTCATCCAGCCATGCAAGGCATATAATATTGCAGCTTTTTAAGTCTCTCGAACGAAGGAGAGGGTCAGAGGGTCAAAGATGGTAATGGAGAGAGGTTAGCAAGTCTTGGGGGTATGATCTTTGATCCTCTGTAAAGTTCTCACTCATCATTATTCATGATTCATTCAGGATTATCCATAATCATGGTAGCATCCACATTAATGTACAGGGGAAGTGTTTGGAAACATAATCTATTGTTATTTACAATTAACGTCACTCCAAAATGACACAAGACATTATTTACACAAAATATTCGCTAACACACCAAAACACACCAAAACACACCAAAACACACCAAAACAAATTGCAAATGCATCCAACAAGTCTGTAGAGTCACAAGCTTCATGTAGTCATTGCCTGCTAGGAATTGGGACCAAATAAAAATCTTATTGGTAACTTATTGAGAAAAAATATATTACTTGTTAAACTGAATCTCTTTCTCTGAGCAGTTGTGGAAATGTATTTATTTGTATTTATTTATTTATAGGGGACAATGCACATTAATCAACATCAATATTACAATAATGAAACATCCATGTAAATGTGCTGGGTTAAGTCAAAAGCTAATTTGCCCCCGTAGTCCCTGGACATGTAAGGGTCTTTACACAGCCACTATACAAATACTCACTAAAGCAATACAAAATACAAATACATTACATCCAATAGTATATCATTCTAACAACAACAACACTATCATCAATTGTCGTCTTACGTACGAGGAACCACAGATAACTCACGTGTACAGGTTTGGAAAGATTTGAGCCTTGTTTTAAATTTAAAAAATTTAAAACAATAATCAGTGCAACTTCTCAAGTCCATGGGCATTGCATTCCAGTATACTGTAGCTATAACAGAGAAGGCCGATTGACCGATTTTACTGTGTTGAAAAGAGACAATGGAATCCCCTCTAGTTACTGCCCTTGTTATCCCGAGGTGCTTTCCTTGAGCATGATATGCTGGCATAGGGTTTTTTTCCCCCAAAAAAGTTGGATGCAATATAGCACAGTTTTTTACGTTATTTTATACAGTCAATATTGCTCATCTTAACAACGGTATCTTTAATTTTGGGTTCCTACTGTATGTATATATACAGTTGAAGTCGGAAGTTTACATACACCTTAGCCAAATACATTTAAACTCAGTTTTTTACAATTCCTGACATTTAATCATAGTAAAAATTCCCTGTCTTAGGTCAGTTAGGATCACCACTTTATTTTAAGAATGTGAAATGTCAGAATAATAGTAGAGAGAATGATTTATTTCAGCTTTTATTTCTTTCATCACATTCCCAGTGGGTCAGAAGTTTACATACACTCAATTAGTATTTGGTAGCATTGTCTTAAAATTTTTTTTACTTGGGTCAAACGTTTCGGGTAGCCTTCCACAAGCTTCCCACAATAAGTTGGGTTAATTTTGGCCCATTCCTCCTGACAGAGCTGGTGTAACTGAGTCAGGTTTGTAGACCTCCTTGCTCGCACACGCTTTTTCAGTTCTGCCCACACATTTTCTATAGGATTGTGGTCAGGGCTTGTGATGGCCACTCCAATACCTTGACTTTGTTGTCCTTAAGCCATTTTGCCACAACTTTGGAAGTATGCTTGGGGTCATTGTCCATTTGGAAGACCCAAGCTTTAACTTCCTGACTGATGTCTTGAGATGTTGCTTCAATATATCCACATAATTTTCCTCCCTCATGATGCCATCTATTTTGTGAAGTGCACCAGTCCCTCCTGCAGCAAAGCACCCCCACAACATGATGCTGCCACACCATGCTTCACGGTTGGGATGTTGTTCTTCGGCTTGCAAGCCTCCCCCTTTATCCTCCAAACATAACGGTGGTTATTATGGCCAAACAGTTATATTTTTGTTTCATCAGACCAGAGGACATTTCTCCAAAAAGTACGATCTTTGTCCCCATGTGCAGTTGCAAACCGTAGTCTGGCTTTTTCATGGCGGTTTTTGAGCAGTGGCTTCTTCCTTGCCTGAGCGGCCTTTCAGTTTATGTCGATATAGGACTCGTTTTACTGTGGATATAGATACTTTTGTACCTGTTTCCTCCAGCATCTTCACAAGGTCCTTTGCTGTTGTTCTGGGATTGATTTGCACTTTTCGCACCAAAGTACGTTCATCTCTTAGAGACACAACACCTCTCCTTCCTGAGCGGTATGACGGCTGAGTGGTCCCATGGTGTTTATACTTGCGTACTATTGTTTGTACAGATGAGCGTGGTACCTTCAGGCGTTTGGAAATTGCTCCGAAGGATGAACCAGACTTGTGGAG
The DNA here is from genome assembly GCF_002910315.2 of Salvelinus sp. IW2-2015. NCBI lineage: Eukaryota > Metazoa > Chordata > Actinopteri > Salmoniformes > Salmonidae > Salvelinus > Salvelinus sp. IW2-2015. The sequence goes on from NC_036841.1 coordinate 21,350,916, forward strand.
GTCTACAATTTTTTTCTGAGGTCTTGGCTGATTAATTTTGATTTTCCCATGATGTCAAGAAAAGAGGCACTGAGTTTGAAGGTAGGCCTTGAAATACATCCACAGGTACACCTCCACTTGACTCAAATGATATCTATTAGCCTATCAGAAGCTTTTAAAGCCATGACATCATTTTCTGGAATTTTCCGAGCTGTTTAAAGGCACAGTCAACTTAGTGTATGTACACTTCTGACCCACTGGAATTGTGATACAGTGAATTATAAGTGAAATAATCTGTCTGTAAACAATTGTTGGAAAGATTACTTGTGTCATGCACAAAGTAGATGTCCTAACCGACTTGCCAAAACTATAGTTTGTTAACAAGACATTTGTGGAGTGTTTGAAAAACAATTTTACATGACTCCAACCTAAGTGTATGTAAACTTCCAACTTCAACTGTACGTATTATACATTTTGCATCCAAAAGTTCACATCATATTAAGTTATTCTAGGATACCAATCACTCCAAATCCACCATTGTCAATTCCATTAATGGAGGGGAGGTGGTGTCCTACTATGTTGTGGAAGCAGTAGGCACAGTGTGCAGTGGTCACCGCCTCAACCTTGGAGAAGTTGGAGAAGTCCACTCTGTACTTGCCCTCTTTGCTGCGGGAGATAATGGGCAGGAAGTTGTAACCCCACATGATCTCCTGAGGGATGAAGGAAGTCCTGACCTGGCAGGCTGAGCTGGTGGTCTCGGCTGTGCCGTCCAGAAAGACCACCAGCTCAAACTCCTGTTTATGGAAGGTGTCCTCTGCCATGTCAAAGAAAGGGCTAGCCTTGTCAATCACATGGTAGAGTGTGAGAGGGCACACAAAGAAGAGGTTGTCCTTCCCAGCGTCCATCATGAACTCAATGTTCACCTGGTCCATGATGATTGTCTCCCCATCGGGTTTGACGGTTGTCCTCAACAGCTTGCCGTAGATTTGGCTCCCGATCATCAGGGTCTTGCGTAAGTTGGCCACTCTTATTATGAGGCAAAGGAAGTCCTTCTTAGGACAGATGACAGCCATCTCACTGAATGCGATGGTCTTGGCCCTTTTTTTAGGGAGGGATATCTTGGAGACGATGACTCCACATATGAAGCAGTGTATGAGGGCCCCTATGAGAGTCTGGATAATGATGAGGGCTACAGCAACAGGACAGTGAGGGGTAATGGCGCGTACACCATACCCGATGGTGGTCTGGGTCTCTAGGGAGAAGAGGAAGGCTGTAGTGAGACCGACGACGTTCCACACACAGGGGGTGTGGTCGTTTGAGGGGTTCTGCCACTTCAGATCCCCGTTGTTCCAGGCAATCCAGAACCACAGCAGGCTGAAGATGAACCAGCTCAGGGTGAAGGAGGTGATGAAGAAGAAGAGGACAAAGCGCCAGCGGAACTCCACGAAGGTCGTCCAGAAGTCCACGAGGAAAGCAAAGTGGTTGCCGTATTTCACGTTGCCAAATTCAATGTTGCAGCGGCCATCTTTGGTCACCAGCCGAGTTCTGCGGATTCTTCGCTCCACCAGGTGGTCCTGGATGAGCTTCTGGATACCAAACACCATTTTCTAGCTCCTGTCGTCTGTTAGAGAGGACAATGTGTTAATTTAAATTTAGTACACACCCAGAAAAATAAATCAAATATCCTTGTCATCCAAGAACTGTTAGATATATACAGACTGAATACTATTAATACAGAATACTGGGGGTTTTCATTAATATGTTTAATCTTCCAAGATTAACCTGCATCCCACCCTGTAACCGATCCCTCCCTCTATGCCAGTTGTTCAAGGCTCTTGGACGCTTTGAACTGAATGGAACAAATATTATGAACCAGAATTCAATGATTAATAATGTCCTTATCATTGTTTTTCAGATGAAATAGCTGCCCTTCACAACTTTCATTAATGCGATAATGAAAAACCAAGCATTGGTCTATAAGAGGCTGTAAGAGAGAATGGAGTTGTGTAACATTCACTCTTGGATTCAGACTTGTGAAATAGTTCATGTTTTCTTAAATTCACACATTGTTATTAAACTAATTAGGTAAAACACAAGGTAATAGTCCCACTGACCTTAATTATCATCAAAATATCATTATTTGAAACAGCTTAGAAGCACAAACGTCTCAGCCAGTCTATGATCAATGAAATGATTTCACAAGCCCCAACCCTCATTCTTATCTAACTGTAAAGTGTTGCTCTAGTTACTAGCAGTTGCTATGCATCACTTGCTTGCACATTTTAATCCACACTTAAATCCTGTAATCCTGGGCACATGGAATAGTTAAGACCCCAAGTCATTACAGAAAGAAAGTTATTGTTGAAATATGTCACTCCACTGGCCCAAATCAGTCAGATCCCCATAACCTCCCTAAAACCATTATCATCTAGCCTACTACAACCATGTACAGTTGAAGTCGGAAGTTTACATACACTTGTTGGAGTCATTAAAAATTGTTTTTCAACCACTCCACAAATTTCCTGTTAACAAACTATAGTTTTGGCAAGTCAGTTAGGATATCTACCTTGTGCATGACACAAGTAACTTTTCCAACAATTGTTTACAGACAGATTATTTCACTTATAATTCACTGTATCACAATTCCAGTGGGTCAGAAGTTTAAGTACAATAAGTTGACTGTTCCTTTAAAAAGCTTGGAAAATTCCAGAAAATGATGTCATGGCTTTAGAAGCTTCTGATAGGCTAAGTGACATGATTCGAGTCAATTGGAGGTGTACCTGTGGATGTATTTCAAGGCCTACCTTCAAACTCAGTGCCTCTTTGCTTGACATCATGGGAAAATCCAAATTAATCAGCCAAGACCTCAGAAAAAAATTGTAGACCTCCACAAGTCTGGTTCATCCTTGGGAGCAATTTCCAAACGCCTGAAGGTACCACGCTCATCTGTACAAACAATAGTACGCAAGTATAAACACCAAGGGACCACTCAGCCGTCATACCGCTCAGGAAGGAGACGCGTTCTGTCTCCTAGAGATGAACGTACTTTGGTGCGAAAAGTGCAAATCAATCCCAGAACAACAGCAAAGGACCATGTGAAGATGCTGGAGGAAACAGGTACAAAAGTATCTATATCCACAGTAAAACGAGTCCTATATCGACATAAACTGAAAGGCCGCTCAGCAAGGAAGAAGCCACTGCTCAAAAACCGCCATGAAAAAGCCAGACTACGGTTTGCAACTACACATGGGGACAAAGATCATACTTTTTGGAGAAATGTCCTCTGGTCTGATGAAACAAAAATATAACTGTTTGGCCATAATAACCATCGTTATGTTTGGAGGCTTGCAAGGGGGAGGCTTGCAAGCCGAAAAACAACATCCCAACCGTGAAGCACGGGGGTGGCAGCATCATGTTGTGGGGGTGCTTTGCTGCAGGAGGGACTGGTGCACTTCACAAAATAGATTGCATCATGAGTACATGACGTGTGTTGTCTTGTCTTGTCCCGTGTAAATAGTCTTCGTATTTTTCGTATACATTTCGTATATATTTTAATTTCACTTTCCATCTAGGAACTGAATATACATTCCTACATTCCGCCTCACCCTATGTGGTACGGACCTGCTATTTTTTATACTTTAGAACCGTAACCCCAATCAGAAGCTAGCCAGATAACTAGCTAGTAGTCATTTAGCCACTGCTGCGGTCTTCACCCTCAACTCGGACACAGCCAGCTTCAATACCGGGTCAATACCTGCCAGTCTGCAAGCGCGATATCAACCCAGAGCGTATAGGACTGCTTTTTCTCTACCACATCACCGGATTCCTGACGCAAGCTCTGGACAATTACACCGTATCACAGCTAGCAGCATGCAACCGAGTGGCTACTACTGGCTAACACCTCTGTCCCGAAGCAAGCACCAGTTAGCCTTGAGGCT
>NC_036841.1:21359039-21404519 GCF_002910315.2 Salvelinus sp. IW2-2015
AGATGATCATCTGATGATTTATCACTCCAGTGTTAATCTGCTAAATGTAATTATTCGATTTATTGCCTACCTCATGCCTTTTGCACACATTGTATATAGATTCTCTTTTTTTCTACCATGTTATTGACTTGTTTATTGTTTACCATGTGTAACTCTGTGTTGTCTGTTCACACTGCTATGCTTTATCTTGGCCAGGTCGCAGTTGCAAATGAGAACTTGTTCTCAACTAGCCTACCTGGTTAAATAAAGGTGAAATAAAAAATAAATAAATAAAAATGAGCAGGAAAATTATGTGGATATATTGAAGCAACATCTCAAGACATCCGTCAGGAAGTTAAAGCTTGGTCGAAATGGGTCTTCCAAATGGACAATGACCCCAAGCATACTTCCAAAGTTGTCAAGGTATTGGAGTCAAGGTATTGGAGTGGCCATCACAAAGCCCTGACCACAGTCCTATAGAAAATGTGTGGGCAGAACTGAAAAAGTGTGTGCGAGCAAGGAGGCCTACAAACATGTCTCAGTTACACCAGCTCTGTCAGGAGAAATAGGCCAAAATTCACCTAACTTATTGTGGGAAGCTTGAGGAAGGCTACCCGAAATGTTTGACCCAAGTTTAAAAAAAATTAAGACAATGCTACAAAATACTAATTGAGTGTATGTAAACTTCTGACCCACTGGGAATGTGATGAAAGAAATAAAAGCTGAAATAAATCATTCTCTCTACTATTATTCTGACATTTCACATTCTTAAAATAAAGTGGTGATCCTAACTGACCTAAGACAGGGAATTTTTACTTGGATTAAATGCCAGGAATTGTGAAAAACTGAGTTTAAATGTATTTGGCTAAGGTGTATGTAAACTTCCAACTTCAATTGTAGCTGCATATAAACTGGCACTTTCATAGTAATCACTGGTAGGGTATAGCACAGAAGTATTTGATGGATGACCCCTGGCAATATGAAAGGCATAGGAGTTTTCTGAATAAATCGGTCCTGTCCTGCTGCCAAGTTAGGCCAAATACTGATTTGGGTGGTGGTGCGCTTGTTAGGGAGTGTTGTGTACAAAATGACCAGTGCCGTAAGCTCGTGCGTTTGTTTCTACGCTCAAAGCTTTGAAACATCCTGTATTGTATTTCACAAACTAAAACCCGATAATCACACACCATGCTTTGTTGTGAAGCTTTTCTTGTTTGGGTCTCACAAAGCCCTTTACCACTAATCATTATTTATTCCCCATTGTTACTATAACGTGATGTAATGAATGCTGAGCTCATTTTAGGTTTACTTTGATACGATGCTTGGCTGATGCTTTTCAATATTACTCTTTTGAATAGTGATGCTTTTATTAGTATTGTATGGTTCAGTTGTCATTGTCAGTAATAACTCTTCAACAAGGAATGATTTCCTCAAGGAAATCTTATAATACTTTATTTAGGCGTATTACACACTGTTCTGCAACCAATGCCAAGGTAATAGGGACCATTTCCACCCTTGTAATCATCAGTTTTTGATTAATTGCAATGTTATGACTACACTTATTCAGATTTTAATGTTTGAGCCAATTAGATACTTCACTCAATATTTACACTGATAAATGTAAACACATGTTTTATACTTTGCTTCTACAATGAGAGGTCAGAATTTTACCATTATTTAACCTTTGTGAGAAAGACTGTGGCTACTGTAAATATCTCAAATAACAATAACAATAAAAATATATATATTTTCCCAAGACCATTTCCTTTTAATGTTAAGATCCTCAACAATTTACAAGACGACAAACTAACCTATACATATACCTGCACACAAAGTTAGGAGTGGAGTCAGATCAGTCATACTACATACAATATGCTTACTGGCAGACATGCCACTTTCACTCATAGTATTTTGGGAAGCAGCGCTTCTTGGAAGGAAGAAGAATATTAGCGGAATGCCGATTTAAAAATATATGCATCACATATTTGTAGGAGAGAGTAGCTCTAACACGACAAGCTCACCCTAGGCTCAAAGTGGGTGCATTTAAACATGATAGATATCATTATTACACTGTTGTTATAACAAGAGAATACCAAGTACTCACTGGATGATAATGGTCCAACTACAGAAGATGAGCTCCTCACTCAAACTGAGTTTTCCTGTGAGTGTGGAAACTGTGTTGCACCCTGGATCACCTCTGTCTCTCTCTCTCAGCCAGTCTCTGATGGTGTGCCCTCTGAACTGTGGTGTCTCAGTGCTACAGCTGTGTGTGCTTTTATAAAGCCTTGTACTGATGGGATTGGAATCACTTCAGGTGATGTTTACACACACACAAACATGAAGTAGGCTACCCATACAGCCCTCCAGCAGGGCTATTGAGTGTGCATGTGTTTAGCCCACACGACGCTGGTTCCCACGTCCAGCCTGACTACCCCCTGCTACACCACCCGTGTCTGGGGCAGGGCTCTCAATGTTTAGATCAAGAGGAAGCTGTGTGCCACTGTTTACTGTACACACACATACACAATCACACACAATGGGGAAAATAAAGATCTTGAATCGAGGGACAGATTTTCTGATAAGACGTGTGACATAGGATTTGAGTTGTATCTGCTATTGAATTGTCAACCTGAGTCAAACAGTGATGCTCCATTTATGATGCACAGTCGCACAGTCCCAATTCCCCTGATCTACCTGTAGCTCACAGCTCCCGAAGTGCTGTGACTTGCACTTTCTCCTTTTCTTATTCACAGATTACTGTAATATTTCTAAGGCCTGGTGAGCTCATCCCCATTGTGAATGAAAAGTAAGCCTAGCAACATGCATAGGTTAGACTGACACAGAGAAAGGAGATGAAAGAAAGAGACCATGTCCTAGATCAGATAGCAGATAGCTCTCTTGGGTAAGACTGGTATTATCTTTATTCATGATCGTGGAGGATATGTGTGAATGCGTGGGGTAGGGAGTAGACGTGGTGTGAATTGCTGTTTGTGTTGTCTTTCACCTCGTATTGTTTCAAGGAAAAAGTGGCGTTTTTATCTTCCAAGTCTACATGTCTGTTGAGACACAAGAAGGGATCATGGCTGACAAAAATTATTACTTAATCTTCCTAGGTATAATGGTTTCCACTAGTTACCACAGCCAAAAAGTCCAAATTGGCTATATCATAAAAATCGTAAAATTGAATTAAAACAAATATTAGCTTTTTGGTCTTCATTTCTGGTTAGCGTTAGGCATAAGGTTAGCGGTGAGGTTAAGGTTAGGTTTAGGTTCAAAATCACATTTTAATAAGAGAAATTAAGAGAAATTGAAGAAATAGGCGAGGTTTATGACTTTGTGGCTGGGGTAACTAGGGACAACCAGGTATTTTTTTTGTTTTGTTTATTAAATCGTCCATTTAAAAAAACAAGCACAACTAAAACTTGAAAAAGCCATACATGCACATTAGTCAAATCATTGAGGATAACACACAATAAACTCTGGGACTTATTTACATTGTGGTCCTCTTAAGACAAGATCAAACACAGTTGCACACAGTATGACCTTGAAATAATAAAACATAAAAACAAAGAAGAAGAACATCTATCTCATCACTGCAGTTACATCGTAGGGTACATTCACTTGGGCACAGAAGACATCAAACAGTTTGGTACTTTATTTTTAAAGCTGCCCAGAGAGGAAGTTGTTTTTATGGGCAGAGGCAACTCATTCCACTCTGAGGCTCCAGTACACAAGAAAGTACCTTTCCCAGCATTACTCCTGAAACTGTATAAGCTATAATGCTTTATTACCTGTTATAAGCATGTATGAGTCAGCATTATCTTGATATAAGGTTAATACATGACCAAAAGTATGTGGACACCTGCTCGTCGAACATCTCGTTCCAAAATCATGCGCATTAATAGGGATTTGGTCCCCCCTTTGCTGCTATAACAGCCTCCACTCTTCTGGAAAGGCTTTCCACTATATGTTGGAACATTGCTGCGGGGACCACAAGAGCATTAGTGAGGTCAGGCACTGATGTTGGGCGATTAGGCCTGGCTCGCAGTCAGCGTTTCAATTCATCCCAAAGGTCAGGGCTCTGTGCAGGCCAGTCAAATTCTTCCACACTGATCTCGACAAACCATTTCTGTATGGACCTCGCGTTGTGCACTGGGGCCTTGTCATGCTGAAACAGGAAAGGGCCTTCCCCAAACTGTTGCCACAAAGTTGGAAGCACAGAATCATCTAGAATGTCATTGTATGCTGTACATTTCCCTTCACTGGAACTAAGGGGCCTAGCCCAAACCACGAAAAACAGCCCCAGACCATTATTCCTCCTCCACCAAACTTTACAGTTGGCACTATGCATTCGGGCAGGGAGCGTTCTCCTGGCATCCGCCAAACCAAGATTAATCTGTCGGACTGCCAGATGGTGAAGCGTGATTCATCACTCCAGAGAACGCGTTTCCACTGCTCCAGAGTCCAATGGCGGCGAGCATTACACCACTCCTGCCGGCACTTGGCATTGCGCATAGGGAATCTTAGGCTGGTGTGCGGCTGTTCGGCCACGGAAACCCATTTCATGATACTCCCGAAGAATAGTTATTGTACTGATGTTGCTTACAGAGGCAGTTTGGAACTCGGTAGTAAGTGTTGCAACCGAGGACAGACGATTTTTATGCGCTACGCGATTTAACACTCGGCTGTCCCATTTTGCAATATCACTCAATCAATTAGATTTCCAGCTCTTTTTCATGGAATGTTTAGAAGTTTTAGTCGGAAAATCAGGTCAGAGGAAGTCCACAAAGACTTGCAATTAATTCCAGTTGGATGATAATTTAGGATTCTTCATACGAAATTATTTTCTTTTAATTTATGATTAAAAAAATCTGTTGTCTCACATGATGGTTTTCAGCAAGGGGTCCATTTTTCTACAGGGAAGCTTTCTGCAGAGTCATCATATTGAGGGACATTCATATTCCTCAAACATCCGTCTGCCCCGCAGAGTCTCTGGCAGAAATGGTAGGCTGCTACGCTCTCAAATGTCTGACATGGAAAATTGGGTCGTACTCAAAAATGATTGGCTGCTTTTGATCACACAAATAGTCCTTCAAAATGATTTGTTTGGCATGTAGCTGCCTCATTGTCTGTATGCATCGGTGCTCACCTTTAGCTGACAGATGAGAAACATGTAAACATTCAGAGAAGCAAGCTTTTATCAATATGATTGTAGGACAGGGGCATACTGTTGTGATATCTTTGTGTGGATGAGGTGGGTGAGGCTGTACATGTCAATGGTACTGTTCCAGTTAGACCTTGATGTGGCTTGCAGGCTTTCCTCAAACACACCGTGGCTGCAGGTTACCATGCTGGCATCTAACAAGAGCAGGTATAGACTCTCAGCGTCACGTGAAGGTGTGGGTGTGTGCGTGCGCGTCTCTTCCTCCCTTGTCTTGCATTACCTAGCTCATGTCCTCCCCTTGCACGTCCTCCCCTCCAAAGACTTCATGACGATTAAGCAGCCGTCTAGCTTGAAGAAAGTAATTACACTGAAGTGAAAGAAAAGGCCTAAATTAAATCTGAGCCTATGAAAAGATGAAAATCTATTATTTTCTCGAGCGGCCTTTCTCATCCTGTTCTGTTCTGTAAGGGGTGCAGTGGCGTGTGTTATGGTATGAGTGCCAATGTAATTTCTTACAGATGTAGGATCTTAATTTGATCACCCTGCTGCAGGAAAACTTGTCGTTTTTTAGGTTTAAAAAGCCTTCTGAAGTTTGTGATTCCCACTGTCTGACTTGATTTTCAATTACAAAAAATTTATCTACCCCTAAAAAGAAATCCATTAATAATTATAATCCACAAAACAATTCACATTTCCTGTTGCTGTAGGATTATTTTCCTGCTGTAGCAAACAGGCTCAAATTAAGATCCTACATCTGTAGAATGTTATGTGGCACTAAGAGGTGGAAAGAGCACCATTTGTAAGAGAGAACATTAAGTTAAAGCCCGCTGCAAGCTCTTTCTATTGTCCCCCCTGTCTGGTTTAGTTTCGCCACGTCTGCTGTTGTAGATAACACCGCACCATAGTTAGTTCCCGTTTTATTTACAATTACAGGTACAGTCCTATACATTTAAGCTTCCATTTCTGGTTGTTGTGATATAATAGAAACATTGTATGACCACCTTATCCCACTGCTGAACATTTCCTTTCAGCCTGTGTTATTTTTCTCTGTCAGCACTTCACTCCCCTACCTTCACTCCCCTACCACAACACGAGGCTGATTGGGGTCAGAATGAGCCTACAAAGTGGACGTACTGATCCTTCTAACCCCGCCAGGCCTCTCTGAGAACCACTGGGCTGGTCAGCTTGATGAGGTATTACTATCAGACATTGGTGCCAATCCAACACTGTTCCACTTCCAGAGACCAAACACCGACTGGAGTGTTTTTTTCCCTCTGAGCATGACAGGACCTCCCAGCAGACAACATGAACATTTGTATAGACAACACTGTTACAAGAGATGGCTTACAACAAGCCTAAGTCTCCAGCCCAGCCAACAGCCACAGCCTGTCCTGTTGTAGTTATTCACCTCTACAACAACAGTGCAGCGATACTTACACACTGTACATTCACACAGAGAACTGCAGCAGTCAGGGCAATTCTTCAATGGTTTACTGCTACTGCTTCTCTCCACACAGTGTCAGTGTGTCGGGGCTGTGCTTCCCACGCACAACACACCATTGTGTGCAAGTGGTCTAGTCTTCCAGTCGAGTGCATCCTTGCTTCCATGATTTTAAGTTGAAATCCAAACCTCTTCCAGAGAAATTGTTGCAGTTCTCTCAGTTGAAATATTGTGCTTGATAGGAGGTAGAACGTTGGAGAATCTAACCAGTACTTCAAAAACATTGACAATCTTTTTAACTGCGGTGTCACAGATCAATTGTTCAGTGGTCCTGGAATATTAACTTTTATCTCCCCGTTTGATTTATTTAAGAGCCCCATAGAGGAACTGAAAATGTCCTAAACAATAGGATCAAACCGCATGACATGAGCTTGAGTAGATCTAGATGAGTAATGTATCCACATAAAAGAAATACGTCCACACACCATAGAATAATTCAGAATTTAAACACTAATAGAAGTTCTCTTTTTTAATAAATGAGTTAGTGCATCAAACATGTGTACCTGTACTGAACAAAAATATAAACTCAAAATGCAGCAATTTCAATGATTTTACTAAGTCACAGTTCATATAAGAAAAACGGTCAATTGAAAAATATTCATAGGCCCTAATCTATGGATTTCACATGACTGGGAATACAGATACTGTATGTACCTGCTGGTAACAGAAGAAAAAAATAATTAAGTAGGGGCGTGGATCAGAAAACCAGTCCGTATCTGGTGTGACCACCATTTGCATCATGCAGCGCGACACATCTCCTTCTCATAGAGTTGATCAGGCTGTTGATTGTGGCCTGTAGAATGTTGTCCCACTCCTCTTCAATGGCTGTGCCAAGTTGCTGGATATTTACAGGAAATGGAACATGCTGTCGTACACGTCGATCCAGAGCATCCCAAACATACTCAGTGAGTGAGATGTCTGGTAAGTATACAGGCCATGGAAGAACTGGGACATTTCAGCTTCCAGGAATTGTGTACAGATCTTTGCGATATGGGGACGTGCATTATCATGCTGAAATATGAGGTGATGGAGGCAGATGAATGGCATGAAAATGAACCTCGGGATCTCGTCACTGTATCTCTGTGCATTCAAATTGCAAACCGCTCTCCTACACGATCCCATACACGTGCTGACAAAACTGCACATTTTAGAGTGCCATTTTTATGTCCCCTGCACAAGGTGCATCTGTATAATGATCATGCTGTTTAATCAGCTTCTTAATATACCAAACCTGTCAGGTGAATGGATTATCTTGGCAAAGGAGAAATGCTCACTAACAGGGATGTAACCAAAGAAAAACAAGCTTTTTGTGCGTATGGAACATTTCTGGGATATTTTATTTCAGCTCATGAAACATGGGAGCAACACACCATGTTGCATTGATATTGTTGCTCAGTGTATATTGATGGTTGTCTGGTAAATGGATGGTCTAATGATCTACACGATCTGAATGCCAAAATGTTTGCTTTGCTGACAAGGTGATTTATTGAAGTTAAACAAATCGGTCCCAGCACAGACGATAAATTAATCATTTAATCATTTTCTGGCGCCAATTGATATGCTTCATTATGAATATATCATTACCATGCTATTCATGTTGGCCCTCTCTGCTTAATATGAAAATGATAATTTAGTGAAAATGATAAATATTGTAGACATTAACGCAGGGACTGTACCTTAAAAGCAGTTAAAACCTGCTGCACGATTTAGTTAGCCAACAAGGCAGAGTGATTATGGAATACTATTTCGATTTTTTAAGCAATCCCTCCCTCCCTTACTCTGTAGTCCTGTTTCTTCCATGATGAGGAGTTTATTATTGGTGTAAGTCCTTGGCTCGCTCTGATTTCCCTGCTCTGCTCCTGCCTGGTCCTCCTGCCTGGTCCTCCTGCCTGATCCTCCTGCCTGGTCCTTCTGCCTGTTCCCCCCGCCTGGTCCTTCTTGTTCTTGGGAGCTGTTAACACTTCAGTTCATTGAGGTGTCAATCAAACAATGAACTCTGGTGACATTACGGCAGGGGAATGTAAATGAGGGAGGGAGGGAGGGAGGCCATGGGCAGGGAGGTGAGGTGTGCGAAGGGGCCAGGAGGAGGGAGGGAGGTGACGTGCTGAGGCAGTCGAGGGAGGGATGAGAAGAGAGAGAGGAAGGAGGAAGGAGGAAGGAAGGCTATAAGGGAGGAAGGAAGGAAGGAAGGAAAGAAGGGAAGGAAGGAAGGAAGGGGAGGAAAGGAAGGAAGGAAGGAAGGAAGGAAGAGAGGAAGGAAGAGAAGGAAGAAAGGAAGGAAGGAAGGAAAGGAAGGAAGGGGGAAGGAAGGAAGGAGGATAAATGACTCACTCATTCAGAATTTTGTGCCTCCTCCTAAGTCTGGGTAACTAACATTTTCCAAGGACACATCCATCAACCCTGTGGCCCAACTCCCCATCAGTCCATGGTAAATGAGGACAAGGCTTGTGTAAAGGGTCAGACAGATGGTCGCTGGTTGTGAAGGAGATGTTGTGAAGGACATGTTTGTACTGTATTTTCCTATTTATTATTAGGATCCAATGTAGCTAACAAATAAGTGCAACTCAATTGTCACCCAGAATAACATTTACCTAATACCACCTACGGTCTCGTGGAGCGCTTGGGGAACACCGTCAGTCGACTATCTCTGAACTACGCAGTGCTCCATAATCCACTCACTCTCAATTCTTCTCCTCGCTATGCACCACTAATCCTGGTCGTCCTTCGCGTCTACTCTCCTAACCTCTCACACTCTTCGTAGCCCCTCAGTACGTCTCTCTCTCTCCGGGGTTCCTTTCTCCCCCGCGGCGAGCCGGATGATTTCTCTCATTTGCGCTATAATCCTGTAGTTTCTCTCTTCCATAGTCGGACTCTCAATATCCTCGCGATCCTCGTCCTTTCACTCCCTTCGCCTCCCCCCTCTTATCCTCCTCTCACGCCCCTCCTCCAATAGGTGTACGCACCGGTAGTCACTCGACCAGGTTACACTCCTCCATTTCGTTTATCAAAATTATGTCTCTATCTTATCTTCTTCGTCCCTCGTCTCCCGGAGAGAGGTAACAGCTGCGGTCTGTTTATCATCCTTCCCTTCTTCCACCTTATCTCGTATATGTCCACCATGCATGGCCCACCTCCACCCAGGCTTTATTAATGCAGTTGAGAGCACCAAACGGAGGCCATTGGTTGGTCCCTTCCAAATTACATTTTTACATTTAGCAGACCTCTTAATCCACCAGCTACTCAACAGTAGCAATTAGGGTTAATCACAGATCCTTTCACATAGACGGCTTGCGGCTCAAACCAGCACTCTCTTTCGCTTTAACTGGCCATGCTCACCATCGCCACTGTCACCTTCCCCTCATTGATGGTACGGGCATCTTGTTAAACGGAAGGGTATTTGCTGCTTGTGCTCCGTTCATCCTGCCTCTATGCCATGTACCAAACATAACTGTGTGGTTCCTCTGCCTATATTACAATGTATCAGCCCTTGCCTGTGCCTCCCTTCTCAATATCAGTCCTCAGATGCCCTTCTTGTGAGAAATGGCGTCCTCAAGGCCCCCCTGTGCGGGTCTGGTCCCTACAGCTGTGGTGTGTATGTGTTGTGGGCAGGTTTTTGTCAGCCCGAGACGGGACTTGTGGAAACGCTGTTCGATTGTGGGATGCTGAGGCCTCTCCTCAGCAGCTAGTCAGATCATACATGGGGGTAGATTAATGTCAGGGCTACTAGTACTAACCCTCCTTCCCTTTCCAGCCGTCAATTCTTGGGATCGGACACACCGGACGGGCGGCGCTGGCGCTTGCCTGCTCAGGGCCCACCCAAGGGAGGGACGACATCGAGAAGCAAGCTGGTCTCGTTCTCCTCTCTCTCCAGTTCTTCTCTCCTTCCCCGCGGAGCGGCAGCAGTCTGCCCAACTAGCCTGGCCAGGGATGATGGTTTGCGACACGCATTTTCTTCTCCTGACTAGGCCCATGAAGGAATTGTGTCTCCTCTTCCTTTCTCTCATTTCTTCTTTTTCTCTCATACTCTTTCTCTCTCTTCTCTTTTCTCTCACTCTCCTCTCTACTCTGCTCTTTCTCCTCCTCCTCGTTCACTTTCTTCTGCTTCCTCTATTTCTCCCCCTCTCCTCTCTTTCTCTCTGCTTCTCTTTCTCCTCTCTCCTCTTGTCTCTCTGCTCCTCTTTCCTCCTGCTCTCCTCTTGCTCCTTGCTCTCCTTCTCCTCTCTCCTCTCTCTCTCTTCTCCTCTCTCTCTTCATATTCTCTTTCTCCCCATCTGCTCTCATGTCTCTCTCTCTCCCTCTATTCCTTTCCTCTCTGCTCTCTTATCTCCACCTCTCCTTCTTTCACTCATGTCTCTTTTTCTCGCCCCTCTCCTCTCTTTCTCTGTTTTGCTCTTTTATCTCCTCTCTCTCCTTCATCTCTCTCTCGATCCTCTTTTTTCCTCTCTTTTTCTCTCTCACCCTCTCGTTCTCTTCTCTCTCCTATCGTTTTCTTCCCCGTGTCCTCTTTTCTTCATCGTTTCATACTCCCACTCTACTCTCCTCTCCTCTCTACTCTCTTCTCTCCTCTCTTTTTGAGCATCCATGATTGTAGATATGGGGATCATAAACTCGATTCAGGCTGCGGGCGATATTTTTCTTGAGAGCGCGTCTTTATGGTCTCGAGGGCTCGGCAACTTAATTTCTTACTACAGTATTGTGGGACTTTCTTAATTCTGTACCGCAAGAAGGTTAAATATTGTCTTTGGATCCCACGGAGGACCAGTTTGTTCGGCATCCTGGTGTATGCACCTACTCATTCAGACTACTATTCATGTACCAAAAACACTGGTAACATCAAAGTCTTTCTGCCCTTGTAGCGAGTGTAGTACCTAGCAGTAGTAGTACGTATAAAACTAGGTTTTTTCAGACAATTTTTATATAGTCTACCCATATCTTCTCGCATACTTGATTGTCAGTGATGATCGTGTTATTCCAGCTACTCGCTACTTGCTGTACTCCCTTGTCTCCGGGCTTACTACCTGTTGATGGCTCACTAAACCAAACACGCAAACAGGCGATCAGCGTGTTGTGTGCAGCACAGTTCTCTGTGTCCATTCTTAAAAAGACAGAGAGACTCTGGTTAGAGGGGTCCCTGTGTGCTGAACTCTCAAAGAAATACATGGGACATTAGGGAGAGAATGCAAGACATTATGTGTACATATGGAGGATTTGGTGATGGGTCTAACTTGGGCTTTTACTCTTCTTACAAACAATCCTTAAAATTAATTCAGATTGAGAGTACCATCATATACCATATTCTCAGATGACATAACTTTTCGCCCAATAATTTTCCATGAAAACTCATTTATGGAAACCCCTCTGGTTCTTAGGGCTATAATTTCTGAATTAACGCAATGAGGTTCGTGGAAGCTGTATGTTATACCCTGGTAACCTTTTACCGGGATGTACATCAGGTACACGAAAGCGTTGAGTCTGTCTGTACACAAAGAGTCCCACGGTGTATGAGGTTTCGGAAGTGTTTCACTCTACAAACTCACAACCACATGATAACTTTAATAGCCCAAGTGCGTTCCATAGTTGTGGAGCTTGGGTGCCTTCGCCTGGACTTGAACAACCTATCCTGCCCAAAATTTGCCCATTTTCTCTCCACTAATGGTGTAAGGTTTAGAGTTACGGGGAAGGAGAAAACTGATCCTAGATATCTGTACCAAGTGTAAAAACTGTACCCCAGAGCCCAAGTGTAGTCTGGATGTTGTGATCACTGTGTGACTTCGACTGAAGAGTTTGTCGTTGTGTTTCCAGGTTCCACATTCTGCCCAAGACAGACAGCTAGGGTTTGCCTAGTGATCATTGCACTACTGATCAGGATGAAGCACTAAGTCCTCAGGGCACTGCTGCCTATTCATCGATTTGGGGAATGACAGTGCTGGATGTGATCAGTCTTGCCTCATACATTTTTAAAAGAGACGATGAGCAGAGAGCTACTCGTTCTCAATAGCTGGTCCAGGGCGTTGGCTGCGTTCGATGACTACATATGCCTCTGGACGCAAAGAGCTACTCTGCTCTCACAATCCATCCAGTGGCCTGTTTTACAACATGAGTCTTTTATTATCTGTTTGTGTCTATTCAACTTATTTCTGTCCTTCAGTTATCTTCACGTCTAAATCATAGATATATAGCCTAACTGGTTTGCAATGGTCTAGTACTCTATTTGTAGTGATGTGTTGATGTGTGTGTGTGTGTGTGTGTGTGGTGTGTGTGTGTGGGGTGTGTGTGTGTGTGTGTGTGTGTGTGTGTGTGTGGTGTGTGTTGTGTTGCAGCTGTTGGTGGTGAGACGAGAGCCTGGTGTGGCGGGCGCAAGTAACAGTGTTCTGTTGGAACTCTTGTCGACACGTTGGTGTGACATTGGTACTTCCACCAGTCTCCTTATTTTTTGACACGTTGAATTGGCAAGCTAGCTAGCTGTTTACTCCATCTCTCTCCCGGCATGTTTTTCTCGAGCAGGAATAGTAGTGCATGTCAGCATGGCAGCTGCCTGTTCAGATGTGCACCCGCTTGGTAGCTGCAACATTATCAGACCTCTATAGACACTGAGATACTATCTTGTAGCAAACCAATTTATCAGTGCTTCTCTTTCTCACCTCGCTCCTTTCCCCCTCTTGATATATCTTTTCCTATTGTGGTTATCCCAGCGTTTGTGCTGTCAGGGAGAAACAAGACGCGGCCCAGGTAAGCCGATCTTATCTGCTTGCAGAGCTGACGATTGTGCGTGGGAGGGGGCCTGCAGTAGCAGTAGGCGCCGGGTAAGACTTTGATGTGCGATGGAGCTCTGCGGCGTCCATCAACTCTTGCCCTCCCCATAGCCCTAGTCATGTGTTCCCAGCCTGTGTACTCCAACATTCCAGACAATCTCTCCTCGCTGCTCTCTCTCTCTCTAACGTTATTTTTTCCTCTGTACCTCTTTCACAGCCTCTTTGTTGTTACGATTCCCCATTTGATTTCTGGATTTCTCGCTGTTAACTGGGCAAGTTTGTACTCGGCGATGTGAGTCAACGGCTTTTGATTATCGGGGCTGTGGTGTACCGGGAATTTCAGTGGGTGGTTTCTGGCGCAAGGGTGTGATGTGCTGCAGCCTAGTTTCCTCACCAGCTCATTAAAGTAGCCTGGGCTTGGGGGCTGGGTCTGTAGGCTGGGTCCTGAGGGCTAGGGGCTGGGGTCTGAGGGCTGGGTTGAGGGCTGGGTCTGAGGGCTGGTCTGAGGGCTGGGTCTGAGGGCTGGGTCTGAGGGCTGGTCCTGAGGCTGGGTTCTGAGTCGTTGAGGGCTGGGTCTAAAGGGCTGGGCTTCGAGGGCTGGGTCTAAGGGCTGGGTCTGAGGGCTGGGCTCTGAAGAGCTTGGGTCTGAGGCTGGGATCCCTGAGGGCTGGGTCTTAGGACTGGGTTGAGGGCTGAGGCTGGGTTAAGGGGCTGGGGTCTGGAGGGCTGGGTCTGAAGGGCTGGGTCTTGAGGGTGGGTCCTGAGGGCTAGGGGCTCGGCGTCCTCAGGGCTGGGTCTCAAGGGGCTGGGTCTAGGGGCTTTGGGCTCTTGTGGGCTGGGTTGAGGGCTGGTGTCTGAGGGCTGGTCCTGAGGGCTAGGGCTGGGTCTAAGGGCTGGGCCATATCAATTAATTTTATTAATTTCAAATGGTTTTTTCGTGATAATTCCCAGTGCGGTATCGCAAGAATCCAGGTTTATGTTCGCTTGCTTCTCAGGTGTTGTATTTTATGGTCTCATCTCTTCACTCCTTGGTGGCTGTGTTCGCACCTTCCCATCTTACATTCCAAGTATCTGTATATAATGTTTGAGATGGCACGTCTCCGCCTAGACATGTGGAGAGTGTCGCAGCATCAAGGCGGGAAAAGCAAGGCACAAGCCTTAGGGTAAATATGCCCTATAGAAACGCATTGGCCTTATTTTGGCACGATTTTACGCGAGAGCTTTATAAACTCTCGCTGTTTGTTCCTCTTCCTCTATGGTTTACACACCAACCCTCCCCCTGCCTCTCACGTCCACAAAGTTGAAACGATCACATTTCCTCCTTCTGACAAGCAGGCTTCAACACCTTTCAACTGGCTATTTCATGTTGAGGTTTCTGTCCAACCAGACAAATTGGTCATAAGGACACAGAACAAGCATTGAGACAGTTATTTTACTGTACCTAAAGGAGATGTTCATTTTTCTAAGGATACCTGTTTTTATGTCTCACTCACTCCTCAAATTGCGTGGCAGAAAACGACAACTACAAAACGGCCAAGTGAAACATTGCTTCCGGAACACAAATGGCCAGTCTGTGTCCGCGCAGCATGTGGTCGGTAAGCCGTACCGTCTTACACACGCATTTGCGTGTAGTCCTGGCACCGTTACTCCCGCCTCTAGCCTAGCTATTTGGGTTGGTTATCCCTCTCATACTCGTTATCGTGCGTCTCTTCTGCTATAGCTCTGTGATCGCATTCTCGCTTGTAACGCTAGCAGCAATTGTGTACTCACGACAGTACGCAGCTATTCTGAGAGTGTTACATCCCACCGTCACCTGTCCTCAAAGCCCTTTAAGCGAAGGCATTGGCTGTTTCCTTACTATCCACACAGGCCGAGCAGCATTGGTGTGGTAGAGAATTCTGAGATATATGCATAGCAGCCATTGGTGTACAACGTCCAGTGCGACGCAATCTTGGTGTCAACGTATCCCCGGCTATCCGGTAGAATTATGGTCTCTCTCGTACCACGTAGCCGCTAGCATCAGCATTGGATAGTACCACCCCTCCACTCTCTCACGTCCTTAGCTGCCCATAATGCCACTCGGTGACCACGTACCTGCCTAGTCAGCGATTCTGTTCTTTACCATACGTCACCGCTTGCAGTCCAGTTGGGTGTATCCCTCAGCTACCCCTCAGCTTCACTCCTGCCATTTGCGCTGTTAAATCTCTCCTCTACGCGTCTAACCCGCTACGCGCATTAGTCTGTACTCCGACGTTTCCGCTAGCTGGCCGATTGGTATCCCTAGAGGGTCACCATACCCCTCGTACTCGCTAGATAGCCTATCTTCGGATGCTAGCTCTACAGTACCCTTGCTCAGCAGCATTGGAGCGTCCGCCTTACCTCCTCTTAGCTACCACGCTAGCTCCAGTCACTTGGTTGTACACCGTCTCACCGCTAGCAGCATTGGTTGGGTACCCACCTTACCAGCATAATGCGCATTGGTTCTCTTACCACGTACCGCTAAGCCAGAGTTGGGGCCTTCGTAATCCCTCGTAACGCTCAGCAGCATTTCGCCGTCACAACGACCGCTAGCGATTGGGTTGTTCAACCCACATACCGCTAGCAAGCATTTGGTCTCTTACCATCGCCCTATCCCGTACCGCTAGAGCATTGGTAGTACCTCAACGTACCTGCTGCAGCATTTCACCATAGACGTTCCTTACCTGTCTCTTCAGTCACTGTGTTTCTCTAATACACTGTTTCGCCAATTATATCGAGCATAAAAAATTTTCATATTAGCTCGATCACTCTGTGCCAACCCTCTTTGCGTTCTCTCATTCCTCGCAGAAATAAGGTCACGCGCCTAATCTTGATTTCTTCTCATCTACTGTCACATACAATCGTGAAGGCAGTTAAACTTGTCTCGTTCAATTCAAGCTTCAATTCGTCTGACTCATGAGAGACACGTATATGGCTTTGGCAGAGTGTGAAGACAATCACGCGAGCCTATTAGTTGGCGATAGGCTCATGGTTCAACCTTTGTTCACTGACTGCTAGAGTAAGCAATTAATTTGTTATCAACTGGCTACCTTGATATACAGATTAGCTGGCTAATGGGCTAAGCACTGGCTTGATAGATGGTTGATGAGGACACTGTGTTATTTTATCAACGAGCATTAACACGATCGCTCCATGTCTATCGACTAAAGTAAACGAGGATCATACTATTAAGTGAAGTGTAGCATGAAGTAACATGGTTCTGGTTAAATTTGTAAGCAAAAAAATGCATTTATCACATAAGAAAAAGCGGTAAACTATGGTGCTTGACATCAACACAATTCAATTACTTATGTGGTGGGTCCTTATTGTTATGGAATTGGCTTATATTTAAGCCTAAGTATAACTCACACGCCTTGAATTAATACACATCGATTATCACCATAAGACTAGTTTACACCATGAGTTTATGAAATGCGGTGTTCATCTTGACCTTGTTAAACTGAACAACAACACTTATTTAGGCAAATTCTATTTCATCAACTATTCATTTATCATTCACTAGAGTCATATCGAGCCCACTTCAACACTATCTTTCCAACAATGTTAGTATAAAACACATTGCCGCCTGGTTTTCTGAAGTGGATTTAATGTATTTGTTTATCGTCATAAAAATTTCACGACAATTCCCCCATTATTGACAAGCGAAACCCAGGTTTTCACATAGAAAAGTGCAAATGTATTAAAAGGATGAAAAAGAATACCTTATTTCTCACAACCACACTCACGAGATACAATAAGTCATTCCTTCAGGACCCTTTGCTAGGCCCGAACACCCGAATTGCCTCATGCGTGCATCTGGTTTCCGTTGATCATCACATTGAGATGTTTTTCAACTTGAGTTGGAGTCCCACTTGTGAAAGGCTCAATCATTGATTGGAGCATGATTTGGAAAAGGCCAGTCCACCCTGTACTTATTATAGCCGATCACCGATCGACAGTTGGCATGCATGTCAGAGAAAAACCAAGCCATGAGGTCTAAGAATTGTCGGTAGAGCTCCAGAGACAGATGTGTCAGAGGCACAGATCTGGGAATGGTTACCAAACATTGTCTGCAGCATTGAAGGGTTCCCCGAGACCAAACAGTGGCCTCCATCATTTCTTAAAGGAAGAGTTGTTAGGAACCAAGACGCACTAGAGCTCCGCGCCAACCGTGAGACAATCTAAGCGAGGAGAAAGGGGCCTGTGGTTCAAGGTAGGTGACCAAGCAATCCCGATGTGCGCCACTTCTGACACACCTACACAGTTTCCTCTGTGAGATGGCGGAGAAGACCTTCCAGAAGGACAACCATACGTCTGCGCATCACCTCAGGAATATGACAGAACACGCCCAGACCCAGTAGATACACCAGAAAGACGTAAAAGGACAAAATCAGCTGAGAGACCAACGAGCGATGCCCTGTGTGGAAGTGAGAGAAGAGCAAGGGGGGAGGGGGGTGGTTGGGGGAGGAAACACTCACACACATATTCACATGCTCTCCCTCTCTACCTCACACACACTCAAACACACACTCAAACACACACACACACACACACACACAGGACTAGAGCGGTGAAGAGGAGAAGAGAAGAGCTGGGAGGCAGGAGGGCTGCTGAACAAAGCAAGGGTAGGAGAGTGGAGTCCAGGGGAGAGCAGCAGCCGTGAAATGCCTCGACGGGAGCCTGCCAGCTACTCTTGTGGCCACCTAAAGGTAAGACTCATGCTACACTGAGAAAAGTGGGAAGACACGGACGGAGCAGAGCGAGAGAGAGGGGTGGAGAAAGTATAGCGCTGATGCAAGCCTAACGCTGTGGTTATAGGGTACCCTCAGGCTGCAGCTGAGCCGTTCGATCTGCCTTTGAATGCAGTGCAGTGCTCTGCTGTCATTACCTTCCGTAATTCTACACCTTGCCATTGTCCATTTAGCCGCGTATCAGATCAAAGAGTGTATGTTAATTAAAATCATATAGTATGGCTCTTATGCTCCCCAAGAGAGAGACTGATATGGTGTGTTGTGGTGGAGCTCAGCTGCCTCAGATTCCTCCAGCCTGTTAGCCTGTCTGCCTGCATGTATGCCTGCCTGCGACCTCTGTCCCGTCACAGCCTGCCTAGGTTCTATATCACTAATGTCACTGCAGTGATAGATCACCCATGCATTTGTTTGCCCTCAATGCGAGGGCTAGGTAATCAAAAAGCAATGGGTTTTCAGCCCTGTCAGACCACTGTGAGAGGCTGCTGATGCTACTGCCTTTGTGTGCCTGCCTAGCTGTCTGGTGTGAGAGGATGCTGTAATTGTCCTATAGTACAATGCAGGAGTTTTACGAGTGCAGCAGCCAACAGTGTGGGGGTTTGCTACAGAGGGTGGCAGCACAACACAGTCCACACATTCAATGACAGAAGGAACGGCGGAGAGAGAGATAGAGAGAGAGGGATAGAGAGAGAGGCCATTATCTGTTTGCTGTAGCTTTTCGCTGGAATATCAGAGACTATCTAATAATTTAGACCAAATCATTTGTATTGATTCCATTGATGTGTCTCTGAGCCGGGCATTAGAGAGTCTGATTTCAGTGCCATTGTGATGTACTATTGTCTGCTGATTCCGTAAGCTCTCCTGTTATAGGCTGTCCTGGAAGAGTGTACCCTGCACAAAACATCTTGAGAGTTGTCACTGTAAAACTTTCATGACAATCATGTCTGTGGCCATGGACAACAAGATTTCTTTTCCTACGCAATGTTCCCGGGAATGTCCTCAGCAGGGAATGCAGAGGTGGTGTAGTAGCGTTCAGTATTCATGCAGAATGTGTACGTGATCATACATTTCCCCTTGAGCAGTGTAAAGGCAGGGCTAACAGGGAAATGCTATAGGAGAAGGATGGTGCAGACCAGTAGCACATTGCACATATTTTATTCTATGCTCACCTTTTGACCTTTTGATGCAATGTGCAGTTTTTTTTCTCTCAGTCTATCCTTATAGGCATCACTTCATTCTGACCAGCCTATCCATATAGGCATCACTTCATTCTGACCAGTCCATCCATCTGTACAGGTGGTAGACATGGATAAGTTAAAAAGCAGCCCATCCCCGCTTATATTATACAGTGCATTTGGAAAGTATTTAGACCCCTTGACTTTTTCCACATTTTGTTACATTACAGCCTTATTCTAAAATGGATAAAAAATAAATACAAAAAATCTCAGCAATCTACACACAATGCCCCATAATGACAAAGCAAAAACTGTTTTTTTGCATTTTTTGCAAATTTATAATAAAAAAGAAACTGAAATATGACATTTACATAAGTATTCAGACACTTTTCTCAGTACTTTGTTGAAGCACCTTTGGCAGCAATTACAGCCTTGAGTCTTCTTGGGTATGACGCTACAAGCTTGTCACACCTGTTTTTGGGGAGTTTATCCTATTCTTCTCTGCAGATCCTCTCAAGCTTTGTCAGGTTGGATGGGGAGCGTTGCTGCACAGCTATTTTCATGTCTCTCCAGAGATGTTTAATCGGGTTCAAGTCCGGGCTCTGGCTGGGCCACTCAAGGACAATCAGAGACTTGTCCTGAAGCCACTCCTGTGTTGTCTTGGCTGTGTGCTTTGTGTCGTTGTCCTGTTGGAAGGTGAACCTTCACCCCAGTCTGAGGTCCTGAGCAGGTTATCATCAAGGATCTCCCTGTACTTTGCCCTGTTCATCTACCCCTCGATCCTGATTAGTCTCCCAGTCCCTGCCACTGAAAAACATCCCCACAGCATGATGCTTTCACCATCATGCTTCACCGTAGGGATGGTGCCAGGTTTCCTTTAGACGTGACACTTGGCATTCAGGCCAAAGAATTCAATCTTGGTTTCATCAGACCAGAGAATCTTGTTTCTCATGGTCTGAGAGTCTTTATGTGCCATTTGGCAAACTCCAAGCAGGCTGTCATGTGCCTTTTACTGAGGAGTGGCTTTTGTCTGGCCACTCTACCATAAAGGCATGATTGGTGGAGTGCTGCAGAGATGGTTGTCCATCTGGAAGGTTCTCCCATCTCAACAGAGGAACTCTGAAGCTCTGTCAGAGTGACCATCGGATTCTTGGTCACCTCCTTGACCGAGGCTCTTCATCCCCTATTGCTCCGTTTGGCCAGCCGGCCAGCTCTAGGATGCGTCTTGTTGATTCCAAACTTCTTCCTTTTAAGAATGATGGAGGCCACTGTGGTCTTGGGGACCTTCAATGCTGCAGACAGATTTTGGTAACCTTCCCCAGATCTGTGCCTTGACACAATCCTGTCTCGGAGCTCTACAGACAATTCCTTGGACCTCATGGCTTGGTTTTTGCTCTGACATGCATTGTCAACTGCGGGACCTAATATAGACAGGTGTGTGCCTTTCCAAATCATGTCCAATCAATTGAGTTTATCACAGGTGGACTCCAATCAAGTTGAAGAAACATCTCAAGGATGATCAATGGAAACAGTATGCACCTGAGCTCAATTTCTAGTCTCATAGCAAAGGGTCTGAATACTTATGTAAATAAGGTATTTCTGTTTTACATTTTTTATAAATTAGCAACAAAAAAAATTAAACCTGTTTTCGCTTTGTGAAAATGGTGTATTGTGTGTAGAGTGATGAGGATGTATTTATTTTGAATCTATTTTAGAATAAGGCTGCAATGTAACAAAATGTGGAAAAAGTCAAGGGGTCTGAATACATTGCACTGTAGCAATGCATCTGTGTCAGGAGCTTAGCCAAGCGTGAACAATTCTTTGTATTAAACTGTGTGTCTTTATGATTAGAATAGAAAGTTATACTATATATTATATATTGTGTAATGGTCAACTGTGGATGAAAGGAGTGCTCTCTTCTGATACCTGCTGTGCTGTTGAATTAGTTAGCGGAATTAAAAAGTAATCTACTGTAGATTTTCTCTAGCCTTATAGCATGTTTTATCATTGAAATACTGTATATAGTCGACACTGAGCTCTGTTCTGTTCAAATACAATTCCAAATCCTGCACGGGAAGAAAATGATTGAGTGTCCCGTGTGGTTCAGTTGGTAGAGCATGAGCATGATGCTCGGCTATTGGAAATGGAACGAGCTCTGTGTTTATACTGTATTTAAAAGTGACATCGTACATGTTTAATGTAGGTGATTTTTCCTTGTAAAAGTATATATGCTCTGTCTATTGCTATTGCCTGGTTCTGTCAAAACATACAGTTGATACATGGAAGTCCACACTGCTTGTAAGCAGATCAAACGCACTTCCAGCAGCCTGTAAACAGATGCTGGTCGGGCAGCTGCAGGGATCACATTTTTGTGATCGCCTCTCTGTCACAGCCAGACCTCCTCGTACAGCAGAGACAGAGCTAGCAGATCACCTTCAGTCTCTACTACCGTGTCTGGCAGTGTAGTACAATAATGTTCTCCTTCCCTGTAAAGCCACTCACCTAGACAGAATGGAAGGGCATTCCTTGTCCAGGTTAATTGGCCGTTACCGAGGTGGAGGTGGGAGGAGAGTAATAATTGGCCATGCTCTAATCTGTCCAGTGTCATCGACAGGAGAACAATCTGGGATGACACTGAAGTTTTAGAGACAAAGCTCCTTGTAAAAGCAGTGATGTCCTTTATCCCTAACTAGCCCCATTGGAATATCCAAAGTCAAACCATTTACCACGGGCATTACGATTGGGTTGCGTGCAGCTGCACTCCGAATTGATGATTACTTGTGTGCTGCCAGCTGTGGGCATGTGCGCAGGATTGAAACAAACCCAAGCTGTTTTACGTTCAAAAGTCTGTTTTGTATCCAACTGACTGTATGACCAAAATTATCCTATTTACACTTTGTAATCAATTTTGACAGTAAAATAAATGTTTCGGACTCATATCGATGCCACATAGTCTGCTTTCTAAATGTGAAGTTGGATTTTAGTGGCAGTTGCTCCTTAACCCTGATGAAGGCATTCTAGAGGAGATTCCACGATACTGTTCCCTAGTTCCACTGGCCAGCTGGTTAATATGCAGGTCAAGTCAATTGAACATTATCTTTCAGGGTGAGACTGGCGCATCAATCTTTTCTCAGTACGTGTTCACCGTAAGTCCGTTTGGATAAAACCATTTTATTATTATCTACTTCAGAACATCTTTGATGACGTTCAAATCCTTAAGAGTCGATTGACACACGTGTTCAACAATCTAGCTGACATAATTAGACTTTTAGAGGATAATGACAATAATCTTCACTTTCCTTTCATATGACAATAATAATGTATTATTTGTTTTATAATATGACGGTGGTATAAAGCAGTAGTCGTGTCTATGCTGGAGAATCATAATTACTACCCAAGCTATCATTAAGGTGAAATAACTGAACATGTTGTTAACTTAACCATCTCCAGAGGAGCTTTTCTTTGCGTACACCTCTATCTATGGAGGCAAGCGTGATTATTCTTCACCCAGGGGACAAGTTGCCCTCAGTCATAGCCCATTAACACAGAGAAAAGAGACATATGTTTAATATAACAGGCTCAAGGCCTATTGAGTGACACCATGGATGTTCTGATGTGGTATGGTGGTGGCGAGTGGAACGGCCTCCTGATAGGACTGGTGCAGGGACAGAGCGAGGTGCCGCAGGAATTCTAATTAGGTCTGTGTGACCTTTGGCTCTTCCTGCATGCACTTCGCACCCCCTCCTCTCTTCATCTCCTGCTCTCTACATCCTCTCGTCCATCCATCCCTCACTCTCTCACTCCTACAGAGATGGAGCTGTGAGAGAGGGAATGTGGGGCCTGGGCTGTAAATCATGACAAGAGGCTGACGAGCCACCTGATAAAAGCGGGACAGGGTGTTGCAGGGTGTTGGTGCTCCTTTCCTCTCTTTAACCCCCATCCCCCGCCACATTCATTCCTGTAGGACTGCTCTGGTCCAGTAGAGTGGGTGTTTTTGGCTTGGCCTGGTGCTCAGTCCGTCCAGCATCACTCAACAGTGTTGGGGAGTCTGGGGCATCACTTTTATAAATACACGTAACCTTGGCGCAGGGGCGCGAGAGGACGAGATTGGAGCAAGCAGCAGAGACTCAACTTGCGACAGCTATTCCTGGCTGAGGCTGTGTAGTGTTTTATTTTGTCTTTTGTCATTTCATTAGACTAATAGTCTCCAGTGTGGGCAGGACGTCTAGCTGAGGCAGTGTCTATTGCTCTGTAGAAGGTGATCCGTGAGAGATGTACTGTATATACTCAAGGCCGGCTATCAGCCATGGGGAGGGGAATAAGCAGTCTGGGCCTGGAGCCAAGCTGGCTGGCATCCGCAGGCTTTGGAGACGTTTTTAGTCATTTGCCCTGACCGACCTCAAAGTGTCAAAGAGATAGGAACGAAGCGCTGCACTGTGGGCCACTTGTCTTAGCCTGAGACGAACGCACGCATGAGAACCTGGTAACCATGACGCTGCTGAGAGAAAGTTACAGTACGCTCCCAATGCTGGGCTACAGAGATGAAAGAGACATTGGAGCAAATTATTCCACTAGAGGAGATACCTATCTTTTGCACTGATTGTGCAGATCCTCCCAGTGCAGATACTGTTTAAGACTCAGCTCTCTCTCTCTCCTCTCCTCTGCCAGATCTGTGCTCTGTTTTGATGACTCCTCAGAATGGCCTTTCAGTGGAAAACGGGAAGTTTCTATATGGATGATTGCCCCCTAATAGCAGAATTTGTATTGTAAACCAAAGGTTTACTGCGGAATTAGCAGTTTCTCACTGCAATCATCATTCTCTGAGGAATGGACAGTACGGTGGTATATTGTAGCTTGTTCACAGATCTATCTTGAAACAATTTGCAAAACATGCACGTCTCATGGATATTTTTAGGCAGAAAATGTGTTTGTTTCCCAGACTCCCTAAACTTGCTCTTTTAAAGAGCTTTGATTACCTTCAAATTATGAGAAAATGTAAGCTAATTGAGAAAATAAAGTGATCCAAACCCAGTTATCTTGTTGATGAAGTTCTTTGTCTTCTCAGGCAGAGTAATGATTAGGGGGTACTACGGTCCTCCAGAGGCCGGTTTAACTCTGCTGGGCGACGGCCGTGTTATTGGAGCAGTAATTAGTATTGATACAAGCCCCATCCTGGCCTGGCCACCTGGCTCCTCACGGCTAGCCCTCACCTTCCCAAACTGCACTGAGGGCTGACAACGACTACATTTTAGAAGTGCCTTTAATTAAGATAATTAAACCTTACAATAGCTGTTTGTGTAACTCAAACAAAGACTTGGACTGTCCTCAAAAAACATAATGTGAAAGTATACAGGTGGAAACACTACAGAAGCCTGACACAGCTGCTGTAGTGAGAGACAGAGAAAGATAGAGAGAGAGAGAGAGAGAGAGAGAGAGAGAGAGGGGGAAAGCAGGTTTACTTCTCTGCCACTGTCACCCTGCCTCTAAACACGACAGATGAGCGCTCACGCTATCAGAGCCTAAACACAATTTACCCAAAGCATCCTGTCGCTCTTCAAGTAACAAGATAAACGCTTGTTACCCTCTTAAAGATAAAACACTGAGCTGGAATCTGTGTTCGCACAACCGCTGGTGAGTCTGCAGCGAGAGCAAAGCAGCAATCAAACGCAGGCAGAGTATGCACACAGGTCCTGGGTTCACCAGTCACTGGGGAGATGTTTAATGCATGAAAGCCTAAACTGACTTGGGAAGCAGGACCTGGTAACACTATAATGCATTCACCCAGGGTTCTTCTGGGGCTTTGTGTGTCTTCTATTCCTCTGTCTGTCTTTCTACATCTCAGATGCCTGTCACGTCACTCTGCCCTTTGCTTTAAACCCGTCAATGTCAACACTGTATTCCTGCGTGGATCTCCTGTGTGACGTGAGCCCTCATTCCTCCACCCTGCTTTGCAATTTCTCTCCATGATGCCTTGCCTTCCATCTCACTGATCAAAACAGAGCAATGTCAGGGCAGGATGACAGAGACAAATCAGATGGTGTTGTAGAAGCAATCTGGTGATTGTTCTCTGATTGACAGAGGTGGGATCAAGTCACTATTATTTTAGTCACAAGCAAGTCTCAAGTCACAAGGTCCGAGTCTCAAGTTGAGTCCCAAGTAGAATGGGGCGGCAGGTAGCCTAGTGGTTAGAGCGCTGTAACCGAAAGGTTGCAATATCAAAAAAGGTTGCAAGATCCCCGAGCTGGTAAAAATCTATGTTCTGTCGCTGAACAAGGCAGTTAACCCACTGCTCCTCGGCCGTCATTGAAAATAAGAATTTGTTCTTAACTGACTTGCCTGGTAAAATAAAATAATAATGGATTGAGTCTCGAGTCAAGTCCAATCATACATTCTAAGAGCAAATCGTTTTGTCAAGTAAAGAAAAAGCTATACATGCAATGAGTTGTTCAACTACACATCTTTGTCTATTTATTGAGACTACCAGATAGCTCTTTTTATTATTTTGTCTAAAACATATTTCGATTATGTAAAAATTAATTTTAACCACAAATTCCAAATGCAAGCTTCATAAGAAAATTATAAATTTCAAGAAATGTTTGACACACCAAAAGACCAGTAGGCCTATGCTAGTAATTGTTGCTTGATGCCCCATTGCTGGTGAGCTTGCAAAGTAAACAGTGAATATCACCAAACATTTTTTGGAGCTGCATATTTATTTATGGCAATCCTCTCCATAAAATGTGATGTTTGCACTGCACCCGATCCTATAGCTGTATAGCAAATCAGAAATCTGTTTGCTAGCTCAATGGCTCTCAAAATGTTTGACCCTTGACCCCCAAAAAGCAGTGGTTAAAAGCTTGTGACCCCCGTGCACGCACGTACATGCGCCCGCAATAGCTGCGCAAACGTAGCCTGCCACTACCTCCATAAACGGCACTGCGTTTTCAAAACTATAAACTATGTTTTACACCTGCATTTTGAGCTGAAAGTCATTCATCTTAGCAGCCAATATCAAGAAGGCATATCATGTCACTTCTCTGGAGGCCAGAGCAAGCAGAATCATACGGCCTACCTACCTGTATGCAGTGGCAGGTGCAGGAAAGCATGGTCAGTCTACACCAAACACTATCACTTTCAAGGTCTGCCCGTCTCCAGAATACTCGTTGCCAATTGGGTAGCCCTTTTCTTCCTCACAAATACTGTATTTAATTCACCAGAATATGTTCAATATTCATCCCATAATATTGAAGGCAGGGAGATGTTACAGCTATCCTTAGACATAAAGCCACTAGCCACCCAAACTAGGCCTATCTGAAATATGGAAGTCACCGCAGCAATGTTCCAACATCTAGTGGAAAGCCTTCCCAGAAGAGTGGAGGCTTTTATAGCAGCAAAGGGGGACCAACTACATATTAATGATCATGATTTTGGATGAGAATTATTACAATATGGCAAATATTTGTAAATTCTTGGATTCTATCCATGCTGGCTTTTGCGACCTACCTGAGACATGAAACAGATAGGTGGGAGGGCATACAGCCTGTCACCATCTGGCAGTCCGACGGACGAATCTGGGTTTGGCGGATGCTAGGACAACACTACCAGCCCCAATGCATAGTGCCAACTGTAAAGTTTGGTGGAGGAGGAATAATGGTCTGGGGCTGTTTTTCATGGTTTGGGCTAGGCCCCTTAGTTCCAGCGAAGGGAAATCTTAACTCCACAGCATACAATGACATTCTAGACGATTCTGTGCTTCCAACTTTTTGCCAATAGTTTGGGGAAGGCCCTTTCCTGTTTCAGCATGACAATGCCCCCGTGCATAAAGCAAGGTCCATACAGAAATGGTTTGTCGAGATCGGTGTGGAAGAACTTGACTGTCCTGCACAGAGCCCTGACCTAAACTCCATCGAACACCTTTGGGATGAATTGGAACGCCGACAGCGAGCCAGGCCTAATCGCCCAACATCAGTGCCCGACCTCAGTAATGCTCTTGTGGCTGAATGAAAGCAAGTCACCGCAGCAATGTTCCAACATCTAGTGGAAAGCCTTCCCAGAAGAGTGGAGGCTTTTATAGCTGCAAAGGGGGGACCAACTACATATTGATGATCATGATTTTGGAATGAGATGTTCAAGGAGCAGGTGTCCACATACTTCTGGTCATGTAGTGTATATAAATAGAAATGGTAGGCTATATGTAACCTATTAAAATATGTATGACAAATATGTATTTTCCCATTCAGTTTCACACTCGCAACCCCCCAAAACCTTCTCCCCAATTTGAGAACCATTGCGCTAGCTCACCCAACCTTCTGGTCTAATCAGAGGGCTGAACATGCATTTCACTAGCCAATCTGTTGCAGGTTTTTTTGGTTTTGCAAATGCATGCTGCAGCTACGGTCTCTGACTGTGTGGAGAGTAATCCATGGAGACTCTGTGCCACAAAATGAGTGACAAAACGTGGCTAGATAATTTCAAGTCCACAGTCTCAAGTCAAAGTCAGGTCCCGAGTCTTGAGGCTCCAAGTCCAAGTCAAATCTCAAGTTATTTTTTTTCTATCAAATCGAGTCTCAAGTCATCGAATTTGTGACTCGAGACAGACTTGAGTCCAAGTCATGCGACTCAAGTCCACACCTCTTCTGATTGGTGATTAGGGAACACACAGTTCATACTCTCTGTCACTCTATTGGTTTATTTTCAAACACCAGTGACCCTATCAGTTATTATGCTTTTATATAACTGAAAAGGTGTTGTTATGAAATTGCTGCTAAAATTAGTCCTTATCGATGTGCCCTCTCCGCCTCTCATATCTGTAGTGCTGACTTCCTGTATGTGTTATTTCATCCTATTGCCAAAATATTTTTTTCTTCTGTTTTTCCCTCTGTCAGTTTGAGTCATTGTAATTGATGTTTAAAAATAAAATTTCCAGCACTTTAAAATCAGATCACAGATACTGCAGTCTGTCACTAGATCACTGTATTACACCAACATACCTAAAATAGCAACAAAGAAACCACATTTAGTGTTCGAAAGAAGTCTTTGAAACTACATCAAATCACCTTTCATAGTGTTACTTTATTTTAAAATGCCAAAGAGCTATTATTGTAGTCACATGGGAAGTTTAAACAAAGAAATGAAGATTTTAAAATGTGCTGTGGACAGAATGTGAAAGGTCCAGGCTGGTGATCGTTGTGATTCAAGTAATGGTCAGCGTGTCCGTGCAGCATCAGGGCTTTTAACAGTTGGGTTGGTGTTCAGCCCAGGCAGCGTACTGGCACTGATGTGTTCTCCTCCTCTCCTCCTCGGGGGGATAACAAAGGTTGAACACGGTAGCTACAGACAGCTGAGACTGCTTCATTCAGAGATTACAAATTAGCTAACAGAGTGATGCACATTTTGAACAGAGTCCCATTTCCCATGTGAGTTCAGAGATAATCCACACATTAGCATTCTGTGTTGGTGAGAAAGGTCTGTCTTATTATGATGAACTGAGGCTCTGTTCTAATGTCCTCACTACTGACTTTACTGTCCTCACATACCACCTACTGTAGCATGGAGTAATGAATGAATTAATGTACTGGCTATGCATTCTTATTGGCATGCTAGTATGGTTGTTGGAACATAGTGTTTTAGCCTAGATTTAACATTAAAATGGAGACCTGAGCATTTTTCCTGAGTGATCTTATGGGATGTTTTGTGAAAAATCATCCATTGTTGAGAGTTGATTGATGCATAATTCTGAACATTAATGAAAGTGAAATGCTGACTGCAGTGGAGATTCACAGTTTGTTGAACCTCCACCTCCCTCTCTCCCCACAGGTGGTGAGCTCCACCTGAGGATGGCAGGAGATTCTCAAGTCCACATGGACCACGACATGGAGATAGGAGTCACACCCACAGCGGTAAGAACATGTTTTCCATATGCACATACAGTCCTCCCCCTTCCCCAATTGTCCTGTGCAACACTGCTGGGAGGTAGAGAGAGAGAGAGGGGGCAGAGCAAGGAAGCGGGAAAGAAAGAGGGGGTGGTGAAAGATGGAAGTGTCTGGTGTAAGGGAAAATATAAGGGGACGAGAGGGAACCATTGTGGATCATGAGCTTCCTATAAGACGGGTGATCATGTGTGTGTGCCTGTCTGTCTCTGCAGAAGAGGATGGATGGATGGTTCAGCCCACTACTATGGAGAGGATTGTGAGAAAACGACTCACACGTCCTGATAATGGATGGTGAAATAGTCCAGGTTATTTGTCTTCATTCCAGAGACGATTGAATTTATTCTCCCTAACCGAGTGTGGTGAGGCAAACCAATTGTGGAAAAACACCAGCACACAGCAATTGCTAATGAATCTGTTGGAGTGTCAGCACTGCGGACATCATTGACTCTGGGATGGCCAAACGTGGGCTCGCTGAACTACTGTAGCACTGTCTATGATGGCTTCATCATTCACTCAATTAGAAATTTCTTCAACACTCTCAAATAGAAACAAAAAGGTCCATTGTCAGGAGAACTTGCAATGCAGGACATTTAAAACCTGTAGTGTGTTGAAGGTTTAAAAATGTCCATTCTAATCCACATAATAATTCACATTTCCTGTTGCTGCAGGATTATTTTCCTGCTGTAGCAAATTGTTTCAAATTAAGATCCCACATCTGTACAATTAAAGGCCTTGAGGAAACATAAACTGATCTTGTTGTAGGAGGGGGTCTAAAAGCTACCTTCTCCCAAGGAAATACATGTTGAAGTGACCCATGTGTTCTCCCAAACACAGGTCAAAGATCCCAATGTCATTGAGTGACTAATTGCTGTAATTGTCAATGGGTGTTGTCTTTCACTTCACTGTCAAACCTCTCATTACCGTATAATCTAGAGAAAGATCAATATGTTTATAAATAAAGCAACATCTGATACATGGAATACTCTCCTAATGTGTGTGTACATAGAACTACAATGAAGAGACCCTAGCTAGAATTTCACAGCAGCTATGTTTCCATTAACTTGTACAGTGATTTTTTGGTCGACATTTAGAACATTTTCATAGAAAACAGATTCAACAATTGCCTGCTATCTTGTGTCGATAAAAACAGCTGGCTGAAATGACATCACAACTAAGAAAAAAACAACTGTGTTGAATACAAATTAAGTGGTTGATATGTTTACATTACCCATTTAGGCAAATTGCGGATGAATAAATTGGTGACAGGCTGTATGCCCTCCCACCTATCTGTTTCATGTCTCAGGTAGGCCGCAAAAGCCAGCATGGATAGAATCCAAGAATTTACAAATATTTGCCATATTGTAATAATTCTCATGTCAATGTATTGTCACAGTCCATGCCATGGTGAAACTTACACTCCTGTAGATCTGACATAATTGGATAGGGAAACTTGCGTCCAGCAAATCAGAAAGAAAGTCGAAGAAAATCAGCCATTGTTGAAAGTCAGGACAAGGATCCTGCAAACAAACATTATTTTTATAGCTGAAAAAAAGATTTAGCAGGCAGTAGGCATATAGAAATAAATGTGGAGTGGAGCTTCATAGTTATGTGTTGATATCACGTGCCCTGCATATTAGTCAATCATAATTCATTTAAAAAACACTGTTTCTATCATAATTTGTCTCGATAAATAAACTTTGACAAAAGAAAAATCCACCCTTTGAATGGATAAATTAATGGATTTTTTTTTAAACAAAATTTCCCCAATATCTACTGTTTCCATTACACGTTGAGCATTGCTTTTGAGCATTGCTTTTGTCGAATAAACTTGGGTCAAAGGAAACCTGCCTACAGTATTCAGATCTTTATTTAAATCATTTGCAGGACTATAGCATGTATTTTGAAGGTTGTGTCTTTAATTTGAATTCCTTCAATCGGGAGCCATTATTTCAGTTTTGGAGCTGGAGCTGAATAATATTCAATACAGGTTGCAAAAAAAAAAGAGTCGTGTGGCAGTTTCGGATGTCACGCCACTCTGGAGAGAGGGTGAGCAGTGAACACAGGTGTCTGATTAACACCCTGATCTTCAGAGGGCACAGGAGGAGCAACACCACTACGGCAATACCACATTTCAATTAACAACTGAGCTCGTCGTCTCCAACAATCAGGATACAGAGTGCCAATGTACCCTTGGCCTGTGTGTGCTGGGGGATAGAGTAGGAGCTGAGAGGGACGGGACAGTGGGGTGTTCCTATGTTCCTATCCAGACCTGCCAGTGTCCCATAGGGGGTGAGGTACAGCACTAGGGACAGGGGAGGCACAGCTGTGGAGCCAGATCGCCTGGCTGGAGCTAGGCCAGCAGTGAGGAAGGAAGGCCCTGTACCCTTATGTTCTCTCTCTCCTTTTCTTCCCTTTTTTCCCTTTCTTCTTCCTCCCACAGTGATGGCGCACCATGTGCTTGGAGAAACACTCTCTCACACAATGTTATGGGAGCAGTGCAGCTACAGTATCAGGGCCCTTAATTTCATTTAACAAGAGCATCATATGCAGTCCTCGCCCAGCACTGTTGTAGCAGAGATACAGTTGTTTAAATACACTTAGGTTGGAGTCATTAAAAGTTGTTTTTCAATCACTCCACAAATGTATTGTTAACAAACTATAGTTTTGGCAAGTCAGTTAGGACATCTACTTTGTGCATGACACAAGTATATTTTTTATTGTTTACAGACAGATTATTTCACTGTATCACAATTCCAGTGGGTCCGAAGTTTACATACACCACTTTGACTGCCTTTAAACAACTTTGAAAATTCCAGAAAATGATGTCATGGCTTTAGAAGCTTCTGATAGGCTAAGTGACATAATTTGAGTCAATTGGAGGTGTACCTGTGGATGTATTTCAAGGCCTAACTTCAAACTTAGTGCCTCTTCGCTTGACATCATGGGAAAAGCCAAATAAATCAGCAAAGACCTCCACAAGTCTGCTTCATCCTTGGGAGCAATTTCCAAACATCTGAAGGTACCACGTTCATCTGTACAAACAATAGTACACAAGTATAAACACCATGGGACCACGCAGCCGTCATACCGCTCAGGAAGGAGACGCATTCTGTCTCCTAGAGATGAACGTACTTTGGTGCGAAAAGTGCAAATCAATCACAGAACAACAGCAAAGGACCTTGTGATGATGCTGGAGGAAACAGGTACAAAAGTATCTATATCCACAGTAAAATGAGTCCTATGTCGATATAACCTGAAAGGCCGCTCAGCAAGAGAGAAGCCACTGCTCCAAAACCGCCATGAAAATGCCAGACTACGGTTTGCAACTGCACATGGGGACAAAGATCGTACTTTTTGGAGAAATGTCCTCTGGTCTGATGATACAAAAATAGAACTGTTTGGCCATAATGACCATTGTTATGTTTGGAGGAAAAAGGGGGAGGCTTGCAAGCCAAAGAACACCATCTCAATCGTGAAGGACGGGGGTGGCAGCATCATGGTGTGGGGGTGCTTTGCTGCAGGAGAGACTGGTGCACTTCACAAAATAGAGGGAGACAAATTATGTGGATATATTGAAGCAACATCTCAAGACATCAGTCAGGAAGTTAAAGCTTGGTCGCAAAATAGGTATTCCAAATGGACAATGACCCCAAGCATACTTCCAAAGTTGTGGCAAAATGGCTTAAGGACAACAAAGTCAAGGTATTGGAGTGGCCCTTACAAAGCCCTGACCACAATCCTATAGAAAATTTGTGGGCAGAATAAAAAAAATTCATTTACAGTTTATTTATGGTCAACGAGGGTAGCAGTTGAAGGTAGTTGAGGATGAAAGCAAAGAAATTACTTAAAAGGTTGAGTGTGTATTTTCTTCTAAAAAAATTGTGTGAGCAAGGAGGCCTACAAACCTGACTCAGTTACACCAGCTCTGTCAGGAGGAATGCGCCAAAATTCACCCAACTTATTGTGGGAAGCTTGTGGAAGGCTACCTGAAAAGTTTGGCCCAAGTTAAACAATGTAAAGGCAATACTACCAAATACTAATTGAGTGTATGTAAACTTCTGACCCACTGGGAATGTGATGAAAGAAATAAAAGCTGAAATAAATCATTCTCTCTACTATTATTGCGACATTTCACATTCTTAACATAAAGTTGTGATGCTAACTGACCTAAAACAGGGATTTTTTTACAAGGACTAAATATCAGAAATTGTGAAAAACTGTATTTGGCTAAGGTGTATGTAAACATCCGACTTCAACTGTATCTGTAGCATTCATTTACAGTTTATTTATGGTCAACGAGGGTAGCAGTTGAAGGTAGTTGAGGATGAAAGCAAAGAAATTACTTAAAAGGTTGAGTGTGTATTTTCTCATATTATAATGCACACATTGTAGCAGCAAGGGTAATATGAGGACATTTCACACATTTTAGCAACAAGGGTAATATGAGGAAATGTCACACATTGTAACAACAAGGGTAAAATGAGGACATTTCACACATTGTAGTAACAAGGGTAATATGAGGACATTGCACATGAATAGAGGCATACGTTTTTGTTGACCTTTTGACCTGACCAGGAAAACAATGGCCTCTAGCAATAGACTGTAACGAGAGCACAGAGTGTTTCCTGAACAGGTCACTCCTGTCTACACACATGAACTTCTGAAGACAATGATAATGTGACCAACGTCTCAGCAGAACTGTCTCTATTCCTCTCTGTCTCTCCAGGTGAAAAAGCTTCCCAAACACATGCGGGAGGCCCAGATCTCCACTGAGCGCACCCACCTCATCGCCGACCCCATCAAGAAGCCCCGACAACGCTACGTCCAGAAGGACGGCAAATGCAACGTTCACCACGGCAATGTGCAGGAAACCTACCGTTACCTTAGCGACCTGTTTACCACCCTGGTGGACCTGCGCTGGCGCTTCAGCCTCTTCATCTTCACTTTGGTGTACGTGGTCAACTGGCTGTTCTTCGGCCTGCTGTGGTACATCATCGCCCTGATCCGAGGGGATCTGTGGCACAGCGACGAGGAGGGCTGGACCCCCTGCGTAGAGAACCTCAACAGCTTCGTCTCTGCCTTCCTCTTCTCCATCGAGACGGAGACCACCATCGGCTACGGCTACCGCGTCATCACAGAGAAGTGCCCTGAGGGCATCATCCTGCTGTTGATCCAGGCCATCCTGGGCTCCATCGTCAACGCCATGATGGTGGGCTGCATGTTCGTGAAGATCTCCCAGCCAAAGAACCGTGCCGAGACGCTCATGTTCTCCCACAAGGCAGTGATCTCTGTGCGGGACAACAAGCTGTGTCTGATGTTCAGAGTCGGGGACCTGCGCAACTCCCACATCGTGGAGGCCTCGATCCGGGCCAAGCTGATCCGCTCACAGCAGACAAAGGAGGGGGAGTTCATCCCTCTCAACCAGACGGACATCAACATCGGTTTTGACACGGGAGACGACCGGCTCTTCCTGGTGTCCCCACTCATAATCTCCCACGAGATCAACGAGAAGAGCCCCTTTTGGGAGCTGTCCCAGAACCAAATGGACAAGGAGGAGTTTGAGATCGTGGTCATCCTGGAGGGCATGGTTGAAGCTACAGGTACGTCCTCTTGAAACAAGGCTAATAGGTCAGCAGGACCCCTAGCCCATAGACCCTTCATGTAGACCTGAAATAACTAGATAGGCATAAGCAATATGGTAGTAGCTCCACCTTGTCTTCTGATAGGCTTGGTGGAATTGTCCAATCGTTTTGCAACTACACAAATGTGTAGGGAGTAGGGGCTTGCTAGGGGTTGTTTCTGGATTGGGCCTTGGTCAATTCCATTTCAATTCTTGTGTGTTCAGTTAATCCATTGAGGTTCTTCATATTAATTGATAATGTAATATCTTTCATTCAACAAACCAGACAAATTCAAACCCGTACAAACACAATTTCTAGAGGCAACATGTCGTACAGATCTGCATATAATAAATATATTTATCAACTCAGGTAAATATGGCTTTTAAAAGACCATTAAAAAAATTGAAACAACACTTTTTGAGAGCATAGGTGTCACGTTGGTATAAAGGGTCGGCAGAGAGGCGCAGGAATGCGTAATAGGGTTTTTTATTTACCCAAATTACAGCGTGCCATGTACAGGCACGGGGACAAAGACCAAACAAACACTATATAAAATGCAGGGTTGAGACCCAAACAAAAGAGCGAGGAGTACCTCGAGTAAATATACAATCGCACAATGATTATCACACGGGACAAGACCCGTAATCATCTGCACAATACACGTGGCACGAAAGCCAAAACAACACAGCACAGGTACTCACACGACCAACGGACATTGGAACTATAATCGACAGGACAATGGTGAACAAAGGGCACACTTATACCATCAAATGGGAATAGGGACCAGGTGTGCGTAATGACATTTCCGGAGGGATCCATGACAATAGGTTATATCTTGTTGCCATCACCATCCTTGTAATTTTCCACAAAGACAAATTACCAACAAAAAGAAACAGTAGGTAGGGTCTTTATTAGGAAGGTTGTTACAGTTATGCATATGCTTCCACATCCATACTTAGGCCCACATCTCCCCTATGTTGGTGCGTCAGAGAGGCCTCTTTGAGATGTTTGTTCCAAAAAGGAAAGAATATTAGCTGCCCATGCTGGTCTGTGTTTGGGGAGAGGCGGTCTGTATTTGGGGAGAGGCGGTGCAATGATGAAAGCAATCGCTCCAGGGGGGTTTCAGACAGTACTGGCCTGGCCAAAGCATTATCAACGCCTTCTCTTCTCTGGAAAGTTACCAAAAACACAAAAACACCTTTTTATACAGAAGAAGATTTCACTTTTTTTCTCTCGCAACATTTAAATTCAAGCTGTAAAAGACCTGTCCTGTGCCTAATGAGGGGCAGATGCCGAAGTTGCGTCCCAGAGACTTTTTAATTAATTGCATTCACGAGATCCCCCAGCTAGCTTCCTGATAGCCTTGGAAATCCTTGTATGGAATATTGCTTGAGGAAATCTGCTTATTTATCACAGTAGCACAGGGAATGTACACACTTGTAGAGCCCTGGCTTCCTTATTTGCTTGTCCTAATATGTTCCTGTGGTGTATTATTTCACTCAGGTAAACATTGTACGTGCAAGCCTTACGCATCGTATACTGGCATTTGTTCAAGGAAAGGTTATAATGCACCAATCTAAATACGATGCATTATACAGGTCACTTGCTTACTTTATTCAGTAGGGTCATGTTTTTTCTTCTTCCTCGTGAATGTTAATGTTTTTAAAAAGAAAGGAGAAACAAGGCACTCTTCATGTAATTACAATGCCTTTATTTGCATTGCATGTTCAATGGAATAAGGCTCCTGAACAGGTACTATTTGCAATGTGCCCCCCCCCCCCCAACCGCTCATTTGCGTTGCTGCTACTCTCTGTTTATCATCATGCATAGTTACTTTAACTATACATTCATGTACATATTACCTCAATTAGCCCGACTAACTGGTTTCCCCGCACATTGGCTACCAGGACTATTTGCAATGTGTCCCACCGCCCCCCACCCGCCAGCTCCCTCTTTTACGCTGCTGCTACTCTCTGTTAATGATCTATGCATAGTCATTTTAACTATACCTACATGTACATATTACCTCAATTAGCCCAACTAACCGGTGCCCCCGCACATTGACTCTGTACCGGTACCACCTGTATATAGCCTCTGTTATTTTCACTGTCATTTAAAAAAAATGTATCTGTTGTTATCTGTTGTTTACCTAATACCTATTTTTTTACTTAAAAATTGCACTGTTGGTTAGGGCTTGTAAGTAAGCGTTTCACTGTAAGGTGTAGTAGACCTGTTGTATTCGGTGCACATGACAAATAAACTATGATTTGATTTGAACAAATATTTTAAAACTCTGACATGTTTCGGCAGTATGGCCTTCGTCAGGGAGTACAAAGTTACAATGATACAATTATATTTTTGTACTACTTGATGAAGGCTTTGCCAAAAGGCCTGCAGATGGCGATATTGAGTCGTTTCATCTTACCGTCCAAAGGAAATGAATGCAGCCTGCTATACATTCGTATCCCCACCGTTTTGTATATAAAACATTCTCCATTCAGGCTGCAAAGGTGTCGATTTCCTCATTAACTCGATATAATGGAGAGAAGGTGAAAAAAAAGTTGGAAAATATCATTTAAAAAAAAAACATTTAACTTGTTTAGTATAATCTGTTTGTAACTCCACTCACTACTTGTAGTTGTATAGTCTGTTTGCTTGTGTTGTTGATCTTGGCTAGCTTAATGTTCCGGTCGGTAGCTAGCTAGCTAGCACTCACTCAGGTGGCTGCTAGCACCTTAATGAAAAGGGACATGAGGGAAGCTCTACAATATCGTGTTTTTCTAAGTAGAGAGAACTCTCGGGAGCAGGCAATGTTGAAAGTAATATTTAGACATGTACTTTTCTTAAATATAGTTTTGTAATTGACAAAAACAAGCAGACAACGAGAAAATTGTGTTTGAAAAAGGCTAAGTTTAGCTGTGAGACAATTTCTGTAACCTAGGTAACCACATGTAACCACAAGAGGACAAGCACATTAGTGGCTAGTTTCTTCAACAGTGA
Source organism: Salvelinus sp. IW2-2015 (assembly GCF_002910315.2). Lineage (NCBI taxonomy): Eukaryota > Metazoa > Chordata > Actinopteri > Salmoniformes > Salmonidae > Salvelinus > Salvelinus sp. IW2-2015. The sequence goes on from NC_036841.1 coordinate 21,396,927, forward strand.
ATAGGTGACTCCAGGATGCTGGCCTTCTAGGCAGAGTTGCAAAGAAAAAGCCATATCTCAGACTGGACAATAAAAAGAAAAAATTAAGATGGGCAAAAGAACACAGAGGAACTCTGAGACTGGTGTTTTGCGGGTACTATTTAATGAAGCTGCCAGTTGAGGACTTGTGAGGCGTCTGTTTCTCAAACTAGACACTAATGTACTTTTCCTCTTGCTCAGTTGTGCACTGGGGTCTCCCACTCCTCTTTCTATTCTGGTTAGAGCCAGATGTGCATGCGCTGTTCTGTGAAGGGAGTTGTATACAGCGTTGTACGAGATCTTCAGTTTCTTGGCAATTTCTCGCATGGAATAGCCTTCATTTCTCAGAACAAGAATAGACTGACGAGTTTCAGAAGAAAGTGCTTTGTTTCTAGCCATTTTGAGCCTGTAATTGAACCCACAAATGCTGATGCTCCAGATACTCAACTAGTCTAAAAAAAAGGACGGCTTTATTGCTTCTTTAATCAAAACAACCATTTTCAGCTGTGCTAACATAATTGCAAAACGGTTTTATAATGATCAATTAGCCTTTTAAAATGGTAAACTTTGATTAGCTAACACAACATTCCATTGGAACACAGGAGTGACAGCTGCTGATAATGGGTCTCTGTACACCTGTGTAAATATTCCATTAAAAATCTGCCGTTTCCAGCTACAATAGTCGTTTACAACATTAACAATGTCAACACTGTATTTCTGATCAATTTTATGTTATTTTAATGGACAAAAGATGTGTTTTCCTTTCAAAAACAAGGGCATTTCTAAGTGACCCTAAACTTTTGAACGGTAGTGTGCATATTAATATTCTTATGTACAGTAGAAAGAGGATGGGAGCTGTGCTACAAGATGTCTTTAAAAAAAATGTAAAGATAAACATGCTTTTTGCCTGAGTAACCTCTTGCGGCAGAGCATTTCACGATGGCATGGCTCTATAAATAACTGAGCAACTCATTAAATCTGGTTTTGGTTTGGGTACCGTGAAGAAACCCGTTGTGGTATGTCTGTTTGAAGTGTATGCAGGTAGCCTAGTGGTTAAGAGGTTTGGGCCAGTAACTGAAAATCGTTGGTTTGAATCCCTGAGCAGACTAGGTGGAAAATGTGTCGATGTGTCCTTGAGCAAGACTCTTAACTATCACACCCTGATCTGTTTCACCTGTCTTTGTGCTTGTCTCCACCCCCCTCCAGGTGTCGCCCATTATCCCGTGTACTTATACCTGTGTTCTCTATTTGTCTGTTGCCAGTTCGTCTTGTTTGTCAAGCTTACCAGCGTTTGTCCTGTCAGCTCCTGTTTTTCCCCAGCCTCTCTTTTTCTCACCCTCCTGTTTTTTGACCCTTGCCTGTCCTGACCTTGAACCTGCCTGCCTGACCACTCTGACTGCCCCTGACCCTGAGCCAGCCTGCTGTCCTGTATCTTTGCCCCTATCTGGATTTCCGACCTCTGCCCTGACCTGACCCTGAGCCTGCCTGCCGTCCGGTACCTTGCCTCTGTTGCTGTAATAAACATTGTTACTTCGACACGGTCTGCATCTGGGTCTTACCTTATCCTGATAGGAGGAACTGGCCATGACTGACCCAGCAGACCCGGGCCAGCTGCGCGACGCCATCTCCTCCCAAGGAGCCACCATCGGGAGGCACGAGGAACTGCTTCGTGGCCTTATGGAGGGGGTCCAATCGTTGACTGAATGCCATGACCGGGCATTGGTAACCCCACAGCCACTCAGTAACCCAGCTGCTAGCAGCGCCATCTCATCTGCAACTCCACCTTCTCCCATTTACCACCCCCCCGGAATGCTTCAATGGAGAGTCGGCACCTGTCAGGCAGTTCTAGCTCAGTGTGCCCTCATTTTCGAGCTTCAGCCCTCCTCCTTCCCATCAGGCTATCTTGGAGAGATCCATCTCATCACGCTGATGTCCGGGATGGCTCTCACCTGGGCTACTGCTGTATGGGAACAGCAGCTGGCCATATGTGTTAGTCTGGAGGAATTCTTGACAGAGGTGAAGAAGGTTTTTCACTCCCCGTTCTCCGGGAGAGAAGCTGCACGGAGGCTAATCCAGCTTTGGCAGGGCTCCTGCAGTGTGGCTGACTATGCAGTGGATTTCCGCATGTTGGCAGCGGAGAATGCTTGGAACCATGATGCACTGTTCGATATGTTCCTGCACTTCGTTTTGGAGGAGGTCAAGTACGAGTTTGCTGCTTGGGAGTTACCTAGAAGACCACAATGGAAATAAGTTCCAGACTTTATTGTGTGTTATCCTCGATTATTTTATTCATGTGCATGTATGGCTTTTAAGTTTTATGTGTGCTTGTTTTTTTTAAATGGTCGAATTAATAAACTAAACTAAACTATGGTTCTCGATTCCCTCATCGCTTTGACCATCCGAATCGATGGGCGACTACGGGAACGACGGAAGGAGAGGAAATTCGATTTTGCTCGCACGCCCAGGGAACCCACCTTGCCTCCGAGTCAACCCGGAAGCTCCCGCCGGTCTCATTGCCGAGAGGACCAAAGGCTTCCTGACCTGCCCCGAGGGCTGCTGAAGACGGCTGAGTAACTGCTTCCTGAGCCTATGCCACTAGGCAGAGCTGGGCTGTCACCAGCGGAACGGCAATACAGGATCGACACGAAGAGTTGTCTGTATTGCGGGACTCTTGGTCATTTCGTATCCACTTGTCCTCTAAAGAAGCCAGGCTCACCGGTAGGAGCAAGGACTCTGGTGGGCCATATGGAGGACGTTCCTGCTTCCCCTGCTCACACCCCTTTTCATGCCGTTCTGTTGTGGGGAGACCAGTCCAAATCTCTCCGGGTTCTCATTGACTCTGGGGCCGACGAGAGTTTTTTGGACGCTACCCTGCGTCCGAGCTGAACATCCCCACTCAGCCCCTCTCCATTCCCATGGACGTTAGAGCACTGGACGGGCGTTCTATAGGCCAAGTCACCCACAACACTACTCCCATCCACCTACGGCTGTCAGGGAACAACAGCGAGGCTATCCAGTTCCTGCTCATCAAGTCCCCTCTGATTCCCATGGTATTGGGATTATCCTGGCTCCAATGACACAATCCCCTCATTAACTGGTCTACTGGTGCCATCATGGGCTGGAGCCCATTCTGCCACGCCCATTGCCTGAAGTCAGCACAACCTGGACCGGGACGTCTTCCTGGGGGTTCGAAAGGAGAGGTGGAGGTGTTCAGCAAGGCCCGGGCCACGTCACTTCCGCCCCACTGATCCTATGATTGCGGGATTGACCTTCTATCTAGCACCATGCCGCCCCGGGGACGTCTGTACTCTCTTTCGGGACCGGAGACCAAGGCTATGGATACCTACATTGGGGACTCCCTAGCTGCTGGATTATCTGTCCCTCTTCCTCTCCCACCGGAGCAGGCTTCTTCTTCGTGGAGAAAATGGACAAGACCCTACCCCCGTGCATTCATTACCGGTGACTCAACGACATTACAGTTACAAACTGTTACCCGCTACCACTCATCTCCTCGGCCATCGAGCTGTTCCAGGGGCCCACTGTGTTTTCCAAGTTGGATCTACGGAACGCCTGGTGCAGATAGGAGAGGGGGACGAGTGGAAGACCGCATTCAACACAGCCAGTGGCCACTACGAGTATCTGGTCATGCCCTTTGGCCTCACCAACGCCCCTGTTGTGTTCCAGGCTCTGGTGAATGATGTTCTCTGCGACATGTTGAACCAGTTCGTCTTCGTCGACATTGAAGACATCCTCGTCTTCTCCCACTCCCCTCAAGAACACTTGCGCCAAGTCAGGCCGGTCCTTCAGCGCCTTCTGGAGAATCAGATGTTTGTGAATGCGGAGAAGTGCGAGTTCCATCGCTCCACCATCCCCTTTCTGGATTATATGATCTCTGCTGGGATTGTCCAGGTGGATCCCGGGAAGGTGAGAGCAGTGATGGATTGGCCTCAGCCTACGTCCAGGGTGCAGCTGCAATGTTTCCTGGGGTTCGCCAATTTCTATTGCCGCTTTTTCCAGGGTTACAGCACCCTGGCTTCCCACTTGTCAGCACTCACCTCGGCCAAGGTTCCGTTCACGTGGTTCCTAACTGCTGACTGGACCTCAAACATCGTTTCACCACAGCTTCACCCCAGCACCACAGTCGGCAAGCCTGCCCTCTGGGTTCCACTCCCAGTCCAACGGCCAGTCGGAGCGAGCCAACCAGGACCTCGAGACCACCCTGCGCTGCCTGGTCTCCGCAAACCCCACCACGTGGAGCCAGCAGCTTGTGTGAGTCGACTAAGCCTGCAACACTCTTCCCTGCTCTGCCACGGGCCTATCTCCCTTCGAGTGTACCCTAGGGTATCAGCCCCCGCTAATCCCTGAGCAAGAAGAGGTTGGAATACCTTCTGCCCAGATGTTTGTCCACCACTGTCGTCGTACCTGGAGGAAAGTGCGGTCGGCCCTCCTCAAGACCACCTCCAGGTATCGACGACAAGCGATACCCCGGTATCATCTCGGGCAGAAGGTATGGCTCTCCACCCGGGAACTGCCCCTCCGGGTGGAGTCTCGCAAACTGTCCCCCTGGTTCATCGGCCCTTTCCCCATCTCCAAGATTATTAGCCCCTCTGTTGTTCGTCTTTGATTGCCCCGTAACCTTCGTATACACCCCACCTTTCATGTGTCCTGTATTAAGGCCATGTCTCATGGTCCTTTGTCTTCCATTTCTAGGCCTACCCCTCCTCCCTGTGTCGTCAATGGCCATCCGACATACACGGTGAGACGCTTCCTGAGTGTTCAACCACGGGGCAGAGGTTTCCAGTACCTGGTTGACTGGGAGGGTTATGGCCCGGAGGAGAGGGCTGGGTCCCCGCTAGAGACATCCTGGACCCAGCCCTCATCGCCGACTTCCACCGCCGGCACCCCGGTCAACCAGGTATGCGCCCAGGTAGGACACCAGGTGGCACCCCAGAGCGGGGGGTACTGTCACGCCCTGATCTGTTTCACTTGTCTTTGTGCTTGTCTCCACCCCCTTCCAGGTGTCGCCCATCTTCCCCATTATCCCATGTGTATTTAAACCTGTGTTCTCTGTTTGTCTGTTGTCAGTTTGTCTTGTTTGTCAAGCTTACCAGCGTTTGTCCTGTCAACTCCTGTTTTTCCCAGCCTCTCTTTTTCTCACCCTCCTGGTTTTTGACCCTTGCCTGTCCTGACCCTGAACCCGCCCGCCTGACCACTCTGCCTGCCCCTGACCCTGAGCCAGACTGCCGTCCTGTACCTTTACCCCTATCTGGATTTCCGACCTCTGCCTGACCTGACCCTGGGCCTGCCTGCCGTCCGGTACCTTAGCTCTGTTGTTGTAATTAACATTGTTACTTCAACATGGTCTGCATCTGGGTCTTACCTTATCCTGATATTAACCCTAATTGCTGCTGTAAGCTGCTCTGGATAAGAGTGTCTGCTAAATGATTAAAATGTATGCAAATACATTATACAAGTGAGTAAGCATTTTTAACATACAAATGTTTCTCAAAAAGAGAAGTGGTCAATCTCTCCTCAACCAGGAAAGAATATCATGCATGTTGTTGATGTTCGTTTTGTGTGTGCAATTAAGGACAAGGAGTGCTGCTCTGTTTTGAGCCAGCTGCAGCTTTCGAAGGTCTTTATTTGTTGCACCTGATCATATTACCGGACAGTAATCACGATGGGCAAGACCAGAGCGTGAACAACTAGTTCAGTTGATCTTTGTCAAAAACGCAGAACATCTTTTTATTACTGACATACAGGACCTTTGGAAAGTACCCAGACTCCTTGACTTTTTCAACATTTTGTTACGTTACAGCCTTACTCTAAAAAATTTTTTTTTTTTATCCTCAGCAATCTGCACACAATAGCCCATAATGACAAAGTGAAAACCTTACAAGACGTCATTCCCTAGCAGAGCTGTCCTCCGCCCAGCCAAATGAGCAATGGGGGACAAGGGCCTTGGTCAGGGAGGTGACTAAAGAACCTGATGGTCCTGCTGACAAGCTCTAGAGCCTCTGTGAGATGGGAGACAAATACAGAGAAAATCTTTGATGAAAACCTGTTCCAGAGTGCTCAGCCTCAGACTGGGTGAGTTCACCTCTCAACAGGACAATGACACTAAGCATACAGCCAGACAACGCAGGGAGTCGGGACAAGTCTTATGAATGTCCGAAGTGCCCACTAGAGCCCGGACTTGAACCTGATCAAACATCTCAATCAACATCTCTAGAAAGACCTGAAATAGCTGTGTGCACCATTGACAGAGCTAGAGAGGATTGCAGAGAAGAAGAAGGGAGAAACTCCCACAAAACTACAGGTGTGCCAAGCTTGTAGCATCATACCTAATAAGACTTGAGGCTGTAATCGTTGCCAAAGGTGCTTCAACAAAGTACTGAGTAAAGGTCTAAACTTACGTAAATGTTGATATATCCGGTTTTTTACATTTCTAAAAAACAGTGGTTGCTCTTCATTATTGGTTATTGTGTGTAGATTGATGAGGGGGAAAAAAAATTTAATCACATTTAGAATAATTTGTAATGTACATAACGTGGAAAAAGTCAAGAAGTCTATACTTCTGATGTGCAGTATCTCTCCCCATCTTGTATACGTGTAAATGCATGACTACAAGCAAATAATAGTGCAGTAATTAGGAATATTTCATCGGTGACAGAGGGTTTTCAGTTTACGTTTATCTTCCCCTATTTTTAAAATACAGAAAGCCCACCTCTAATTTGATCTGGCATGCTTTTCATGCATCTGAACATTTCTGCTCTAGTCTTTTAGATTTGTATTTATTTCATTTTTCTTTCCATCAACAGTAGTCACCCTCACACTCACACCGATGCCTGATGCCTAGACCAGCAGTAAATCGATCTTCCTCTTTGACCAGTAGGACATGGCATGCTGGGCACATGTCGTCATGTCAATCACTGATCGTTGAGTAATCCCTCCTCCACTATGTCATGTACTAAAGGGGTCTCTACACAAGCAATTTAAAAAAAAAAATTTTTCACCTTTATTTAACCAGGTAGAAATTGAGAACACGTTCTCATTTACAATGCGACCACTGGCCCAAGATAAAGAAAGCGCAATTCGACCATACACAAACACAATCTTCACACTGGTAGTAAAACCAAACAGTACGTCATAATACAGAAAATAGTCTATCATCCACAATGTGGCAAGTGAGGTGAGATCAAAGGGGGGTGAAACAATAACTATATATAAAGCCTAAGGTAAAACGTATATGTCATATAAAAGAACTACGGAATGGTTGGTTGCAGGTGGAAAGAAGTGGAAAGTAGAGATAGAAATGATGGGGTGCAAAGGCACAAATAAATAAATAGACCATCAGTATAAAGAGGTAGTTGTTTGGGCTAATTATAGGGCGCTATGGTACAGTGTGCAGTAATCTATGAGCAGCCCCCCTACGACAGGCTGGTGCTACACAGTCGGAGGAGATAATGTTTCCAGTTTCGAGATTTGTAGTTTCGTTCCGTTCCAGTCATTGGCACAGAGAACGGATAGGAGACGGCCAAAGGGAAGAATTGGTTTTCTGGGGGTGACAGAGAG
>NC_036841.1:21405285-21497224 GCF_002910315.2 Salvelinus sp. IW2-2015
ATATACCTGCTGGAGCGCGTGCTACAGGTAGGTGCTGCTATGGTGACCAGCGAGCTGAGATAAGGGGGGACTTTACCTAGCAGGGTCTTGTAGATGACCTGGAGCCAGTGGGTTTGGCGACGAGTATGAAGCGAGGGCCAGCCAACGAGAGTGTACAGGTCAATCACAAGCTTTTCTCACAGGAATTAACAGAAGGACCTCTCCTGACCTGGGAATTGTGGCCTTCAACCATTTTGCATTAAATGTTGTTCATCTGCATGGGAGGAAATCAATATGGTCGGCTCTTGCTAATGACATTGATTTTGTGGACTTTGTGTAAATTACAAAGTACTGCATCTGACGAATGGCCCAAGTGATCAGTCATCTTGGTGTTGGCTATAAGCCAGAGAAAGCAGAAGCCTACAACTCTTACTGTTGGATCGAAGCCCACAGTACCTGGACTGGGTAATGATAGCTCACTTTCGATTCGTTACTCAGAGTTAACAACCAGTGGATGTATTATAAGGTCAAAGACACCATTACAGTAACCCCCATGCTGCAGCAACTTTTGAATATATGTCCACACTTGTCATTATAAATGTATGAGTTTGTTGTTCTGCTCTATTATGGCTAGATAGCTTCTAGATGGGGTACATTCTCTGCTGTAGTGCTAAATTACTAGGCTTGTACTGTAGTTAATGTGCTGTTGACAAAATCCTAATGATTTTCAGATTAATAGTGGAATCATCTGCATGGTTCGTGGGATCCATTCCTATAGCCAGGCCGAGGGCATGCTAAACAGCCCCAATGCAAAACACATCTCCATCTCTTGAAGTACAGTAAACTGCCCTTTTCATGTACAATTTTTGCACCGTGGACATGTATAGCCCTGCAGCAAGCATCTGATTGCATAAGCATAATCTCATTGACAAAAATAAAATCTGACATTTGCTTATATCACTGACAACCTATCACCCTGAAGATAAAAAAAAACACTGAGTCAGCCACTTATTCCACTGACAAATGTCATTTCTCTCACCTTGAGCATTTCAGATAATTAGAAAACAAGATGATGATTTATCTTGTCAAAGAACATTATATCCATGTCTTTGTCAATGCAACAGCAACAGTTATAAAGGGAATACATCAAATGGTCTTGTAAGATACTCTGATTATCATTCTCTCAGCACATTATTAATATGTCAGTACACTGTTTATTAGAACCTGCTTCAAATACTATATCACAAATCAACATCTTATGAGACCCTCTACCATTTACAATTCAAGCCTAGCTAAGCGAATAAGCTTACTTTTTAATCCTCCTTGACAAACTGAACAGAAAACACACATCAGCAGGTATTCAAATCAAATCAAGGTTTATTTGTCACGTGCGCAGAATACAACAGGTGTAGACCTTACAGTGAAATGCTTACTTACAGGCTCTAACCAATGGTGTGGAAAAAAATGTGTGTGTGTGTGTGTGTGTAGGTAAGTAAAGAAATAAAACAACAGTAAAAATACATTTGAAAAAATAGTAGCAAGGCTATATACAGACACCTGTTAGTCAGGCTTATTGAGGTAGTATGTACATGTAGGTATCGTTAAAGTGACTATGCATATATAATGAACAGAGAGTGCTACGGGTCTGTAATCATTTAGGCAGGTTGCCTTAGTGTTCTTGGGCACAGGGACTATGGTGGTCTGCTTGAAGCATGTTGGTATTACAGACTCAATCAGGGACATGTTGAAAATGTCAGTGAAGACACCTCCCAGTTGGCCCGGAGCACACGTCCTGGTAATCCGTCTGGCCCCGCAGCCTTGTGTATGTTGACCTGTTTAAAGGTCTTACTCACGTCGGCTACGGAGAGCGTGCTCACACAGTCGTCCGGAACAGCTGATGCTCTCATGCATGCCTCAGTGTTGCTTGCCTCGGAGCGAGCATAGAAGTGATTTAGCTCGTCTGGTAGGCTCGTGTAACTGGGCAGCTCACGGCTGTGCTTCCCTTTGTAGTCTGTAATAGTTTGCAAGCCCTGCCACATCCGACGAGCGTCGGTGTAGTATGATTCAATATTAGCCCTGTATTGACGCTTTGCCTGTTTGATTGTTCATCGCAGGGCATAGCGGGATTTCTTGTAAGCTTCCGGGTTAGAGTCCCCCATCTTGAAAGCGGCAGCTCTACCCTTTAGCTCAGTGCGAATGTTGCCTGTAATCCATGGCTTCTGGTTGGGGTATGTAGACGTACAGTCACTGTGGGGACGACGTCCTCAATGCACTTATTGATAAAGCCAGTGACTGATGTGGTGTACTCCTCAATGTCATCGGAAGAATCCCGGAACATGTTCCAGTCTGTGATAGCAAATCAGTCCTGTAGTTTAGCATCTGCTTCATCTGACCATTTTTTTATAGACCGTGTCACTGGTGCTTCCTGCTTTAATGTTTGCTTGTAAGCAGGAATCAGGAGGATAGAGTTGTGGTCAGATTTACCAAATGGAGGGCGAGGGAGAGCTTTGTACGCATCTCTGTGTGTGGAGTACAGGTGATCTAGAATTTTTTTCCCTCTGGTTGCACATTTAACATGTTGATAGAGATTTGGTAGAACTGATTTAAGTTTCCCTGGATTAAAGTCTCCGGCCACTAGGAGCGCCCCCTCTGGGTGAGTGGTTTCCTGTTTGCTTATTTCCTTATACAGCTGACTGAGTGCCGTCTTAGTGCCAGCATCTGTCTGTGGTGGTAAATAAACAGCCACGAAAAGTATAGCTGAGAACTCTCTAGGCAAGTAGTGTGGCCTGCAATTTATCACAATATACTCTACTTCAGGCGAGCAAAATCTAGAGACTTCCTTAGATTAGGTATTGCAATGTACAAGAGAAAACAGGGTGTTTTGTGTCCCCGTGCAGCCTGCATCGTGTTACCAGCCGTCATTCTGTGTGTGTGGGTGCATGTGCTACTGTCGTACCGAACACCCCCGCAGCCCCTGCACGGCAGGGGGGCCCACGAGCCTATCATCGATGTCTATTATTATTTAGTTTTTTAAATAATTTTGATAGTAACCCTCCAAGAAGTCATTCATAAAACGTTTTAATATCCATATGTACTAGGAAGCTAAGTGTTTGTTTCTTGGGCTTCAGGAATGTGACTGGAAAAGTGCCTCAGGCCTTGAAAGTAATTTTTTTCATTCTCAGACTGAGAGCCTAATGCTTCTTAGGTAGTTCTTTATGAGTTATGGTTTAGAAAACAATCTCTGTAGAAGTTACAGGGATGGTAAAAACAGCTGGATTGCAGTAGCACCATCAGGGAAACTGGGTAGAAGGGAGTTGTGCTTCAAATACAGCAGTTTTGCAACATCTTTAATTGAGCATCTCATTCTCTTTAATTGCTGGCCTCAACACGTTATGGAAAGAGATTAACTGTATAGGAAGCTCTGGGGACAGGTCGTCTGGACACGGGACAGCCAATAAATTAGCAGATGCAAGGAGGTTATCATACCTAGCGGACAACAGTTCTTGAGGGCTTGATTTCATTCATACTGGTGAACCAGTTTTTGAATTGTGTGGTTGCAAATATCAATAGTCCCTTATCTCTGGTATATCTTGGGATGCATTATTCAACACTAAGTTTAAATTGTGTGCAGCGCAATGGACATAGGCCTATAACGTTTCAGGAAAGACTCTCTGGGTTGGCAATACTCAGTATAGAAAACAGTCTTGCGCACAACCTGGACCTTTAACCGGTGGTGAAAACATTTGCACACAAAACAGCAAGTTGGATTTAATTTAATGTAATTTAATTTACCTTGATTATTGCAGCCCATTTGTGTAGGCTATTAGCCAGACAAAACCTGCTAAATTCAACGATAAATAGTGGTTGAAAATATCATCAAGCCGACTACTTTTTTCCACATTGTTAGGCTATTTGATGTGTAATTTGTATAAAAAGTTTATAAATAGCAGCTAAATATGGTGTATATAGTAGCTATAGATAGTACACTTTATAATGAAACAATCCCTAGTAAGCTAGTGTTTTGAGGGTGGACTGACTATATTATTTGATCCAGAGAAACTGTGTTACCCAGTGCGGTGTGTGCATGTGTGCCCACGTACGAGCGTTCCATTGTGTCAGCTGAACTCACTGCAACACACACACAGCTCTCTAGATAAAAATAGCCAGAGGAACCCTGGCCTTGAGGTGATGGCCAGTGTTTTTAAGGGGCCAGAAACACATTCCAGTGTTCTATTGACTCCCAGGCTTAAGAGGGATCCAGGTCCAGTATGTGGGTGAATGGGCTCTGTTGTGCTGCTGCTGGATGCTAAATGAATGTTGCAGAGGTGACATCTCTCTCCCACACATGCCTCTTCAAGCTTGATGGCCCTGAGAAGTGACTGTGGATGAGGATGGAGAGGAGGGGTGGGAGGGGTGTGTAGAGACCCCCGTGGCGTAGTGTTATAAAAGTCCATGGATTGTTCCAATCCCAACTCTGAGAAGAGCTGTTGAAAAATGGTGGTGAACAACATGCACTGATTTACTTCAAAGTCATTTTTTTAAATGTGGAATATACAGTATTTTTGTGTTTAATCACAAATAAGAATGCCCTGCTGATAATGATGTAGCTAGTGGAGCTGCTACGCCCAAAGACCCTAGTCATCAAAGAGCTTCCTGTTGTGTTTATTGTTGCCTACATGCACTGCTGTTGTTTTTAATGTTCTCAGAAGAGTTGGGGGATGAAACAATTTCCCCTTATTTATAGACCAAATGTGTCTGTTTTATTCCTTTATCCAACATCTTTGTTGTTGTGTAAATGTTGAAATCTATATAGAGATGTCCTTGGGTATGCATCGCTTTAAAAGAGAGAAGAAACTTAGTCCTAGGCATATGAAAGGGAGGGAGGGTGGGGAGAGAGATAAAATACAGTTTTGTCTGATTACTGAACGTTCTTCCCCAAAATCTCTCCTTCTGTGCGACTTCAAAGAAGAGCGCGTCAAACTTAAAACAGAATTACTAACAGATTCATGAATATGTTAAATATAGTATATTGTTGTATTATGTAAAAAAAAACATTTGCATGATATAATCACATAGAGTTTACTGGTGTAGTCCAGACACATTTGTATAATGCACACTCAGCCCACATATAATTCACATGTTAACCTAGATTTTGAAATTGTATGGAAAACATCCATTGTACATTATAAAGTGGGTTTATTGCTTAATTTGAAACATGAACAAACACTGGTTTCAGAGTCAACCAACCAGGTTACAGAGCATTTTGTATTATTCTGTGCGTAATTTGTGGATGTCCACCACACATTTCATATGATATGTCACGAGTCACAATCCATATTATACAGCATGTTACAAATTTACTAAACGTACAATATGTAACAATTTTGCAAAACGTATAATATGGTATAGACAGTATATAGTATGTGCAGAGTCACTTTACGCCTACCTACATGTACAAATTACCTCGACTAACCTATACCCCCGCACATTGACTCGGTACCGGTACCCCCTGTATATGCAGTTGAAGTCATAAGTTTAAATACACTTAGGTTGGAGTCATTAAAACTCGTTTTTCAACCACTCCATACATTTCTTGTTAACAAACTACAGTTTTGGCAAGTCGGTTAGGACATCTACTTTGTGCATGACACAAGTCATTTTTCCAACAATTGTTTACAGACAGATTATTTCACTTAAAATTCACTGTATCACAATTCCAGTGGGTCAGAATTTTACATACACTAAATTGATTGTGCCTTTAAACAGCTTGTAAAATTCCAGAAAATTATGTCATGGCTTTAGAAGCTTCCGATAAGCTAATTGACAGGCGACAGGCGACAGGTAGCCTAGTGGTTAGAGCGTTGGACTAGTAACCAAAAGGTTGCAAGATTAAATCCCCGAGCTGACAAGGTAAAAATCTGTCGTTCTACCCCTGAACAAGGCAGTTAACCCACTGTTCCTAGACCGTCATTGCAAATTAGAATTTGTTCATAACTGACTTGCCTAGTTAAATAAAGGTAAAATAAAATATAAAACATTTGAGTCAATTGGAGGTGTACCTGTGGATGTATTTCTAGGCCTACCTTCAAACTCACTGCCTCTTTGCTTGACATCAAGGGAAAATCAAAATAAATCAGCCAAGACCTCAGAAAAAATTATTGTAGACCTCCACAAGTCTGGTTCATCCTTGGGAGAAATGTCCAAATACCTGAAGGTACCACGTTCATCTGAACAAACAATAGTACGCAACTATAGACACCATGGGACCACGCAACGGTCATACCGCTCAGGAAGGAGACGTGTTGTGTCTCCTAGAGATGAACGTACTTTGGTGCGAAAAGTGCAAATCAATCCCAGAACAACAGCAAACGACCTTGTGAAGATGCTGGAGGAAACAGGTACAAAGGTATCTATATCCACAGGTAAACGAGTTCTATATCGACATAACCTGAAAGGCTGCTCAGCAAGGAAGAAGCCACTGCTCCAAAACCCCCATAAAAAAAAGCCAGACTACGGTTTGCAACTGCACATGGGTACAAAGATCGTACTTTTTGGAGAAATGCCCTCTGGTCTGATGAAACAAAAATAGAACTGTTTGGCAATATTGACCATTGTTTTGTTTGGAGGAAAAAGGGGGATGCTTGCAAGCCGAAGAACACCATCCCAACGGTGAAGCACGGGGGTGGCCACATCATGTTGTGGGGGTGCTTTGCTGCAGGAGGGACTGGTGCACTTCACAAAATAGATGGCATCATGAGGCAGGAAAATTATGTGGATATATTGAAGCAACATCTCAAGACATCAGTCAGGAAGTTAAAGCTTGGTCGCAAATGGGTCTTCCAAATGGACAATGACCCCAAGCATACTTCCAAAGTTGTGGCAAAATGGCTTAAGGACAACAAAGTCAAGGTATTGGAGTGGCCATCACAAAGCCGTGACCTCAATCCCATAGAAATTTGTGGGCAGAACTGAAAAAGTGTGTGTGAGCAAGGAGGCCTACAAATCTCATTCTGTTACACCAGCTCTGTCAGGAGGAATGGGCCAAAATTCACCCAACTTAATGTGGGAAGCTTGTGGAAGCTTACCTGAAACGTTTGACCCAAGTTAAACAATTTAAAGGCAATGTTACCAAATACTAATTGAGTGTATGTAAACTTCTGACCCACTGTGAATGTGATGAAAGAAATAAAAGCTGAAATAAACCATTCTCTATACTATTATTCTGACATTTCACATTCTAAAAATAAAGTGGTGATCCTAACTGACCTAAGACAGGGAATTTTTACTAGGATTAAATGTCAGGAATTGTGAAAAAATGTGTTTAAATGTATTTGGCTAAGGTGTATGTAAACTTCCGACTTCAACTGTAGCCTCGTTATTGTTATTTTATTTTGTTTCTTTTTACTTTAGTTTATTTAGTAAATATTTTATTAATTCTATTTCTTGAACTGCATTGTTGGTTAAGGGTAAGTAAGTATTTCCTGTTGTATTCGGCGCATGTGACAAATAACATTTGATTTGATGGTTCAAATTTGCTAAATGTATGTATGATATGTTACGAATTCTAGCTAGGTGGCTAGGTGGCTAAAGTTAGCAACCTTTGTTTTGCCTTAAGTAATCATCTGTCTTATGTAACCATACCAAACGTAGCATATCAGACTAATTTGAGTGTCCCGGATTTACCTTTACTATGTTACTTCTTGTCTATAAGACCAGGCTGAGTCAACAGGACCATATCGCATCTTTCTATCTCTTCCCATAGAATAGATAGTGTTTGTCTTCTTCTTCCCACTCAGAGTAATGGATTTACTATGCCCTGATGTAATCACAGCAGGAGTGTAGCAGGCTCCTGAAGTACTGTTATTTAGCTCTAGATCACAGCAGATAGGTGGGTCTTTGTTTTCCCCAACAGACCAAGAGATGTTTATTCAGTGATTCACCAAGAAAAAATTATCCTATGCCAGTTCCCTAAAGAAGCAGTTGGCTTCGCAGATCAATTGATTGTTTAGGACGCTGTGTGCTGTCAATTACCATGAGGAACCTCCAGTGTTCGCCCCTACCAAAGAAAAGAGCAGCTAATTGAGTGGAACTGATAAAAATGGCTTTAAAGTTTTTTTATTGTCCAACCAAATTAGTTGTAGGCAGATCACTGGATATGTGATTATTTGTTGTCTTATTTTTTATTCATATTGACCCTGACCTCTGACATGACCTTTGACCTTGGTACACCCACTGGAATACATTTCTATTACAATTTTTTTTACACAAACTTGTGTTCATAGATTTATTTGTATATGTCTGTCAGATTCATATAGTTTGATACTTGTATCAGCAAAGAACAATCAATACTGCCAAGGTAAACCATAGACACTGCAGCCCAAAGCTCGGTGAAACCAAGGTTAAAGGCAATAACTGACGTAAGTGATGAGGCCCCCACCCCCCATTTTCTCCATAACACAAAACAATGGAGGCAGGATATTTGTCCACATGATAAAGCATGTATTAAATGTATAAAAATGTTTTTTGACCAAATGTGCAGTTACTGCCCTTTTGCTTGGTAGGGCAATACACTATATGCTACATACTGAATTTGGATAGATACTGTATTCCCCATCAATTAAGTTGGACACTACAGCAGGCTGAATGGTTAGTAAGATCTAACTTACAATGCTTTGTAGAGCACACTTTGGATTCCTATCAGGTTATGAGACAGATTCTCCAGAGGTATGGACATTAGCATAGACACACAGAGAATCCCAGGTGGAATATATCTTCTTGGACCTCTCAGTCCTGATGCTCCTCATATCTTATTCTCACTGATCCTCTCTGTTTGTTGATCCTGAGACCTCAGACCGTTATTGACTCTGGAGTGTTGTTTGTGAATAATTTACTATTCCTCTTCCTCCCTCCATCTGGCTCTCCTTTTCTGTGTTTGTGTGTGTGTGTGTATTTCTGTGTGTGCATGTGCGTTTGTGTGTGTGCACGTGTGATCGCGTCTGTGTGTGTTAACAGGGATGACCTGCCAGGCCCGGAGCTCTTATCTGGACAAAGAGGTGTTGTGGGGCTGGCGTTTCACCCCAGTCCTGTCTCTGGAGAAGGGCTTCTACGAGGTGGACTACAACAGCTTCCACGACATCTACGAGACCAACACGCCGTCATGCAGTGCTAAAGAGCTAGCCGCTACACTACGAGAGGGCCAGCTGCTCCCCACGCTCTCTYYGCTGACGCCCGAGCYCMCCAAACCCTACACCCTGGARCCYMTGTCCACCCACAACCCTCTCTCCAAAGAGGTGGACAAGGGGGAGGAAGGGGAGAGGGGAGAGATCAACGGCTCGGCTGCAGCTCTGGAAGACCAGCCCGGACTGGACTGACTACTTCAGATAAGCCAAACCAGAGACAAAGTTACTAAAGACTATGCCTCATTTAGTCAATGGCCAGCTTGTTCCATTGCATTGCTTGGAGATAAAAGACCCCCCCCCCTCCCCATGCAATAATTCTCTAGAGTGTCAATCTGTAGTATATATTTGTTTTGCAGACACAAATACACACAAACAAACAAACACACACACACACACAATTATACAAACACATAATATGCTCCAGATTGGTCGTATTGTCTTTTTATATTTGAGGCGACCACATATTTCCATTACAGTAGTAATAGCTCAAGTGATATACTGTATAACCTGAAGTGGAACAGGTAGCCATGACGAACGAATATCACAGCTTACAAATTATCCAATATCCTAAATTTAGAGATTGTTGATTCCGCTTCCGACAGAATATGTACGGACCAGATCATTATCTTCAATCCCATCACGCTTTGTTATTACAGTACTCCACTATGGAAACTCTTAACTGAAGGCAATATATACGCAGCCGCGCTTTAGCCCTCCTTCGTACCTGTAGGCAGGAAGTAGAGCTCAGCTCAGTTCAGCTCGCCGCCCGCTATAGATCAAGCGCTGTCTCTTTATCCAATCACCCTCGTATTTTGTCCAATCTCCCTTGTGGTTCCACTGTCATGCTTAATCGCATTACGTGTGACAAATATACTAGAGCAAAACACAGGACCCAGAGAGTCCCTCAGTATTGGACCCAGGGGAACGGGCAGTACCTCATTTTGATATTCATGATACATAAGCACAAGTCCTGTGACCCTGATATGCCCCCCTTCCCTCCATCCCTGTCCCCCCTCCTGCCCCTGACTGGTGCATATTTTAGTGCATGGTGTTGAGTATAGGCTACTGATGATACAAGCAGGTTTATAATGATATGTACGCTCAGAAGTATTTCTTCCCTGCACTGTGACATAATACAAGCTATTTGTGCTATTCGTCTTACTTCACCTTTGGTTAGTTCTGTTTAAATCAAATCTAAATAAAATGCAATTGTATTGGTCGCGTACACATATTTTGCAGATGTCCAGATTCAGTTTTATTCTACCCATAGTCCTGGTCTGGACTCAGCTAGCTACTGTTGTCTCTGCTTAAGAGCGTGTATGACTCTGTCACTTGTCCTGTGTGTCACATTTTCTACAGTTTTCTTTTGAGGATGTGTATGACAGAGCTTGCATGATAATAAACTGTCCCCTCGACATAGCAAGTTTAATACACTACTAATAATACAGGGTATTTTCTAGGCATGCAAACTACAATGAACAATTTCTACAGATATTGTAAACCAATATGTTGATGATAGCTAAGATGACAAATCTCTTAAATTGAACCCTTCTCCCCCCTTCTATAACATTTATTTGCATTTCTCCAAACACTTGTTCCATCAATGTATTTTATTTCACTGTGACATTGTAGCATCATATTTATTCCATTTGCATAAAGCTCCTTTATCATTAGAGAAAATAACTTCTCCCATAGGTGGAATGTCATCTGTTTTATGTGTGTTCTCATGGGAATAAACCTAATATGGCCAAAAGCACAGTACAGTATGTTTCTGTTAGAGAACCGTGTGTGTGTGTGTGTGTGTGTGTGTGCCCACATGTGTGCACGTTTATGTGGGTGTCTGTGTCTGACTGTCTGCGTGTGTGTGCGTTTGTTAGTTTGTTAATTGATTTAGTCCTCTGTAAGTATGTGTGGTTATGAGTTATTTTCCTAACAGAGAGAGCTAGTGGAAGTGAGAGTACACAGCACAAGCTGCTGCGTGAGCAAGTCCTGATTTCACCCAAGGCTCTGTAAAATAGTTGAGATTTTTACACATGCTACCTGACAACTGGATTAGAGGTGCATCGAATCATGAGAAACAGACTTAAGCAACCATTTGTAATTGGTGTGGAACAATCTCATCTTGCACAGAAGCTCTGGGCACAAACACACTACTAAGCACAGGCAGCTGGTAGAGAATAATGATACAGTACAAACAAGAAATAGAAATCCAAGGCAATGTATGAATTTAGTACCGTCTGTACTGTAAATACAGCATGCATTGAACCACAATTTCTTGTATGACTGCCAAGAGCTATGTGGGTGATACAGTTCTTCTGTTATCATTATTAACCAAAAACATAATGTCATAGGGTACCAGGGAAAGGAGACAAATCCTGGCTGTATTATTCCAAGCTTATTCACTGTTGCCTTTCTAAATGATTTCTGATTGAGTAAGAATCCCTGGTAACAGAAATAGCTATACTCACCACCCAGCAGTGTAACACCATCTCTGAGTCAGCTTCTTCGGTGTATTGGGAGATTGTTTTCCCCTGAAATGGCCTGCCGAGCGATTATGAAGATATCACAGCTATTAACAGTGAACAGACCCATCACAAAAGTCACTGACATAATCAAATTTCTGCTTTATCAAATTTCTGCTTGGGTTAAAAGCAAACACTAGGCCAATCAGATCAAGCTACCAGGAATAGTAAACACCCGCATAGAGGATTTTTTGGCACGTTGGAGCTGTCAAATCGGTGAGCAGCTGCTGTTGCAATCATTGTCATGAAGCAACATCCGCCCCACTGGTGTTAGATGTTCAGAACAAGAAAGTGTAGGCTTTATAGAAATAATTACACAAAAATAATAATGAGGATATCTATCATCCTAATCAAGGTGTAGATTGCATCTCATATTCCAGTGTTCCAGTGTTCAAACTTGTAAACAAGGCTGTATGATTTAATCTTGGGTCCCATAGAAATGCATGACAGTTCATTGCCAAGGCTGTTCATGGATTGGGCTTTTTAATAATTCAGAACCTTGAATTTCAAATATCTGCTGGCCTCCAATATGACTTTCAATAACCTGAAATGATGACAAAACAAAGGTTTCATGAAATGATTAATTACTGTTTATTTGAAACTGTGTGTGTGTGTTTGCATGTGTCTGTGTGTGTTTGTGTGTGTATATTTTTTCCTACATTATCAGGAACAAAAAGTCCTGACCAGTCACCAGAATGTCTTGACAAGGTTGGAAAATAAGAACATTTTTGAAAAGGGTTATGGTTAGTGTTAGAAGTTAGGTATAGGTTTAAAGGTTTGGGGTTAAAGTTAGAGTTATGGTTAGGGTTGGGGTTGGGTTTAGGGAAAATAGGATTTTGTATGGGGAATATATTTTTACTCCCCAAAAAGTCCTGAAAATTCATGAGTGAGTGTGTGTGCGTGTGCGCGTGCGGACGTGTTAAACTATTCTTGTGGGGTTTAGGGTTAAGGTTAGAATTAGTGTTAGGGTTAGAATTAGGTTTAGGGTTAGGGTTAGGGTTAGGAGCTAGGGTTAGTTTTAGGGTTAGGGTTAGGAGCTAGGTTTAGGGTTATGGTTAAGGTTAGGTTTTTGGGTTAAGGTTAGGGTTAGGGTTAAGGGTAAATAGGATTTTGAATGGGAACTGATGATGTCCCCAAAGGTTAGCTGTACAAGACTGTGTGTGTGTGTGTGTGTGTGTGTGTGTGTGTGTGTGTGTGTGTGTGTGTGTGTGTGTGTGTGTGTGTGTGTGTGTGTGTGGTGTGTGTGTGTGTGTGTGTGTGTGTGTGTGTGTGTGTGTGTGTGTGTGTGTGTGCTTGTGCTTGTGGACACACTCACTGTAGAAATGAGGCAAAAGTCTCTTGGACTCTTGGACGGTATACCTGGACTAAGGGGCAAGACAGGCTCATTAAGAACATAAGTGCAGCATCCATTAACAAACATGGAACCAGAACAGAACATACTGTTTAAGCAAGAGAATTTAACTTAGGGAAAAAGAAAGTGGGAGGAATTCACTTGGCATCTGTTCCAAAACAATGGAGTGGGCCGACGCTATCTCTGACCCCACTGAACAACACCCACGCACTACGGAACACACACACACACTCCACTTTTAGAGATAGCCTGTACCTGTCAATGTATTCATTTTGAATTGGTAGACATATTGTCTTGTGTTATTTTTCTCTGATCTAAATATCTACAGTCATCCCCATAACCTCCTACAATGAGGCTTGTTATATTTAGACCATAACCAGAGAGAAGAGCATCACAAAGCTTGATTTGCTTTAGGTAACTGTGTCTACCCATAGCAATCAGATCATTCCCTTCTCCAACCTCCCTCCACAGACCTGGCTGGTGTAAAGGCTGTGTAGATGTCATGTGAATGTGTTTGATCCAACCTCCCTCCCAGACCTGGCTAGTGTAAAGGCTGTGTATATGTCATGTGAATGTGTTTGATCCAACCTCCCTCCCATACCTGGCTAGTGTAAAGGCTGTGTAGATGTAATGTGAATGTGTTTGATCCAACCTCCCCCCATACCTGGCTGGCGAAAAGGCTGTGTAGATGTCATGTGAATGTGTTTGATTTCCCTCTTTGAGCCCCTGGTTTCAATGTTCTCTTCCAAGTGTTGCGGTGCACCACCGGTGGATGTGATTATCGCTCCATCATACAGGCCTGTGACTTCACCTAGGGGCCACGGAGGCGAGAGAGAGGCTGGGTCTGGCTCTTTGATGTGTCAGGGAGATGGGCTTTGATGGGATGTCACAGCCCCCTTCTCCTAGCAGTGGGAACCATCTCATACAGAGCTGTCGTGAGGCGCGGGTCACCTGCTGTGCTACATGACCGTACATCCCCAGGAACATGATCATATATGGAACTACAAGCTCTACACTCAACCCACAGGTAGGGATTTCGGCCACTGGGGTAAAGGGCAATGTGAGATGATATTTTTCATGTGAGAAGGACTTCTTTATCTGTTTCGGTGGGGATTGAATCCTCATGGCAGGGTTGAAATCTTCTTGGGGCTGGTGGTATTTCATTTTTTGACTCAGACTTGAGAATTAGATACATTTTTGCAGAGGGAGGACATTGTATATAAACAGCAAACTTGTCTTGGGCTCTGTGGCTTTTTCAGTACTTCTCTTGAGCATGAGCTCAAACTCTGAAAGACAGATCATGAGCTTATTTAGATGAACCTTGAGCCTGGAACATTATTGATGTGGTGGGGAGGTACAGTAGCTAGGCATTATTAACTACACTAGAAAAGATGTGAGGTGCTTATGGGTAGTGAAATGCAGGGGCGCAACTTTGGTTTTAGAAGTGAGGGAGGGACATGTTTTTTTTATTTTTTATTATCCAGTCGAGTAAGCACTCCAAACAGCCTACCCGACCGCTCGGAGGTGTCCGCATGGTCCTGAAGCACACCATTGCCCTGTTTTGTATCACATTCCAATGATAAAACTGGAGGGAATGCAATTTCAGAATGTGGGGGGGACATGTCCTCCCCGTTTCCAGTAAAAATTGTGCCCCTGATGAAATGCGTCCCTTTCTGCTTGGAACACAAATAGTTACATTTTGAATCATAATGTATGTAGTTTATGTCTGCAGAGTTTGAGTGATGCTTTCGCTGACAGCCGGCAATTTTTGTTTGTTAGACAGGAAAGAATAAAGGACCGTCTGCTAGTACCTTCTGTCTTGGAGCTTTTCAGTCTCATAACATGTAGTTAAGGAAAAGGGCATCCAGATGGTTATTGGAGAAAAGACTACATCTCCCTAATGATTTGGACATCTTTAGTGAAGGAACATTTAAATGAGGATGAAGCAAAACATGTTAAACATGTCCTTATGAGCTTGAAGTCGAAGGATTAAAACGATGGTAAATAAAACAGGAGCTGCTGCTTTCTTTCCAGTTTGATTTGTGTACATTTATAGAATTATGTTGAATATAATAATAAACTACATTCATCAATCTGACTCCATTATTTTGTGAATAAATGCAACAGGCCTTGTGCGTCTCTGGAGGATCTAGTCAAGGTAGCAAGCCTCTCATCACCTCATCATACTGAGAGTATGACTATAATGAACATGTGTCACCGTTTTGCAATCATTAAGAGGCTAGATACAAATAGCTAATCCTGGCGACCAATGTTCTAGCATTAATTTATAGAGTAAAGTAGACCAGGAATATCAAAGTGGAACCCAAGCCTACTGTACTATGTGTAGTATAAATAATATTTACCAATAGATTCACTAAATTCTGAGCATATAGTCAATCAAATTATTATTCTGAACATGGAGGAATGCATTTACTCAATTCAACTAATGGAATTTATTAGTCATGAAAGAATTAACACTCAAACAATTACAGTGTACATTAAATACATGATACATTACAGAATACCCAGAGTAAATGACTATCAACTAAATAAGACTTGATGTGGTTATACGTGTTTTCAGTTCAGAATAATCTCTAAAACAAAAAACGATGTGAGTCTGATATGGAGCTTGGAAGCAAGTTATCCAAGTATGAGCGAATTCACTGCCCATTTAACCAAATTCAAGTAGAAACTCACGCTAAACCAGAATGAACATTTCTTTGCACTTTGCTAATTTAAACAAAAGGCAGAAACAACACACTCAGATTCTAATCGAATCAACTCAATTAAAATGATAGGAGTCCACTCCTGTGTTGATACCTCTTTTGAACTATCCACCGTCCGACGAACAAAATAACACCGTTTCCCTGTAACAATAAATCCATAGCGCTTACAGTACAATAAAACATCAAACAAATTGTAGCTCTTTATGAACTCTTAAAACAAACCAAACATGACAATTTCATTCACACAGTAACATTAATTTTGTCGATTAAACCTCTCTGCCTGGCATCAGTGACCCCAGGACATCTGTGAGAACGTCTCTTCCCTGGAGATTTTGACAGCTAAAGTGGGGCTCTCTCCTGTGAGATGCAAATATACAGCCATCCATCCAAACAATTTATTGAGTCTTCATGCTGTGCTCCCACACCAGCCAGTTGCTAGTCGCAAGTATCACCTTCTCTCATTTTTCCACTACACATTTGGAATGATGTATGGGATAGAACTCTCTTCTTTTCGTCATATGAGGCCTCTTGTGATTCAAGAGGGAGTGTTCTGTTCAAAGTGAGAAAACCTACATCAATGGTGCTGGTAAATCAATAGGCCCAAACAATGGCTCCAAGTTGAGGTCTCAGTTAGTTGTGTCTTGAAGCTCTATCGTCAAAAGATACTTTGTGGTAACAAAGTTCTGAGCTTCTGCAGGGCTTGATTCTGCGCCGAGACAGTTTTCTATACCAATATTAAAACTTTACAATCAGTTGGGATGCAACTTTCTTGTTCAGCGGAATCTGATAAACAGACTTCAAAAGGTAGGCAAATGGTTCTGGGCTACTTAAGATTTGATTCAGAAACATCAAAACACCCACCACAGTATACAGTAGGACTGAGTCAGTAATTGTACCTGTAGTAAGGCCTCTACAGTAGAATAATGTCCACTGTGTCCACAAATATTCTGATTAGCTATCTGCAAAGAAAACTTGAATAACTTGTTGACAAAATACCAACTTGGCACAGACGTCAATTCAACGTCTATTCCACATTGGTTCAACGTAATTTCATTGAACAGATGTGGAAACGACATTGATTCAATCAGTGTGTGCCCAGTGGGTATGCCCTGAGGTACCATTTTCATGGCCAGTTTTAATTGTAAAATAATATGTACTGCCTACTTTGCAATTAGCTTCTTATTGGTATTAAATAACTGCAGGGACAAAATGACATGTGACCATATGAGCCACACTTTTGTTGCTCTATTATTTGTTTACTAGTGTTCCCTTACTGTTCTTCACCTTGACTATGTGTTCCCCACTTCCACCTACACACTAAAACACAGTGTAAAACACAAGAGGTATACTGTCCTCACTCTCACTACAGTCGTGACGCATCGCTGGATGACTAAACAGTTTTTCCTCCGACTGACTCACTTACACTCTACACTACTGCAGGAGTTTAACAGTATTCCCTTTTCTGCTCACCCATACAAAATGACACCTACCGTCCCTCATAAATAGAATATATTTCATTTAAATTACAACATTAAGCTTGATATATTCTGCATAAGGCAAAAACCACTCCATAAGTTATTTTATTAAGCGCAATATCTTGTCTACTTGTGCCACTCTATTGGGGCACATATCCATACAGCTACATTGTCTGTTAACTTTTAGGGTTACGGATAGTCTGGACCGGTTCCCGGATTCTGCCAATTACAGTACTAAAATTGGCCCTTTATGTTCAATGGAGTTTCATACCATTATTACATAGTTGCAGGATATCTCGATTTTGCGAAAAAATTGGTGGGTTAAGTCAGGCCAGGTTAAAGGCTATTGAAGTTAAAGTTAGTGTAACCAGGGAGGAAAAACTCTAGTGAAAGTTCAGTGATTACTCATCCGATCCAAATTAAATCCTCAGTGAGTGAACCCTGGCTGACTCCTCTGGCTATAAACCTCAAGCTGTAAGTTGCATTTTGATTATAAGGGAAGCGCCGGATGACAAGGAACAAATTTATAACAACCGGAACCATCATTTTCCTTAGCCACTGCAATTTATGAATTTACTGTATGCATGTACTGTATTGACTGCGTACGCATGTGTATTGCCTAGTCCCTTTACATAAATACTCTTGTATAGAAGCATGCTGCAAGGTCCCACTGGATGTCATCCTTCAATCGTCAGCAATAGTATAGTAAATTGTACTTACACATACATAGCTAAGATGGAAGAGAAATTGCTCACACAATTGTCACTGCTCTATACAACTAAACAAAAGAGGTTGTAAGCCTCAGTCTCAACCACACTTTATTTTTCTCTAACGTGAGTTCCTTCTCCATTGCTGTTCATCTCAAACAGAGAAAGTACAGGCTTGTGACCTTTCCACAGATTCCCCTGACATCCTCCAGCCTGCAGCCATGGTTCTCAGTCACAGCCTCACTGCAGCATACTTAATGCTTCTCACAGAGTCATATGTTAAGTGTCAGAAAACGCCTTGGATTTCATGTCCATAGTTAATGTTTTAGTAGTAATAATGAAACGTTGTATGTGTAAGTGCATCTGTAATTGCACTGTGCACTGTGATTTGTTTGTCTACCCTTCGGCATTGGATTAAGACTACAGTATATTTGGCCCTTTCGATCATGGTAATGAGCACCTTGCTACTGGAAGGAATTTATGTTAATGATAGCTTCCACTGTTCCTTGCCAAGTCCACAGTCTTATTCCCACATCCACTTCACTTTACCTTTAGCTTCCTGTTGTGTTGTGATCCTATTGTTTAGCCTACACGCTCTAGGATCAGACAACACTGGATGTCTGATTAACATGGACTTGGGTTAGAAAAGTAAGCTCTTTTAACACGTAGTGCACACAGCATCGTCTAATTGAAACCCAGGCCCCTCTGGAGACATAAAACGAGGCACTTGCATTGTGTTCCATGAGGAAGACAGAGGCAGACCCTCTTGGGATGTTTTGGTACTGCACTGTTCTTGCTGTCCTGACTAAACCTGGTATGTATGGAGAGTGTGTGTTCAGTTATGCAACCATATGCAGAGGGGCTTAGTTTGGCATTGTTACAGTTGATTCATGTTTTGACAGGATCATTTTCAATGCCGTTCTTTTAAATCTGGAATCATTTATGAAGATGGCTGTATTGACTGCTTGAATTTGCTCAATGCAGTATGCAGTATTTCCAAGGTCCCCCTAAGTACTGTACCACACCACACTGGAGGTGAGAACTCATAATAGGTTTTTCTGAAAAATGGTGCAAAAACCATCTTTAATTAGGCAGTGAATTAATATTTATACCATGAGGTGGTGGCGTAGGGGAAAGTTTTCTCCAAAAAGTTGTTTGTTTTGTTTTGTTACTGGATGCCTATTATACAAGAAAATAACTTACACAAGAGGACTTTTAATGTCAATTCCTTCAAAGCGTGCTCTCACCACTGGTGTCCCCCAGGGCTCTGTTCTAGGCCCTCTCCTATTCTCGCTATACACCAAGTCACTTGGCTCTGTCATATCCTCACATGGTCTCTCCTATCATTGCTATGCAGACGACACACAATTAATCTTCTCCTTTCCCCCCTCTGATAATCAGGTGGTGAATCGCATCTCTGCATGTCTGGCAGACATATCAGTGTGGATGACGGATCACCACCTCAAGCTGAACCTCGGCAAGACGGAGCTGCTCTTCCTCCCGGGGAAGGACTGCCCGTTCCATGATCTCGCCATCACGGTTGACAACTCCATTGTGTCCTCCTCCCAGAGTGCTAAGAACCTTGGCGTGATCCTGGACAACACCCTGTCGTTCTCAACTAACATCAAGGCGGTGACCCGTTCCTGTAGGTTCATGCTCTACAACATTCGCAGAGTACGACCCTGCCTCACGCAGGAAGCGGCGCAGGTCCTAATCCAGGCACTTGTCATCTCCCGTCTGGATTACTGCAACTCGCTGTTGGCTGGGCTCCCTGCCTGTGCCATTAAACCCCTACAACTCATCCAGAACGCCGCAGCCCGTCTGGTGTTCAACTTTCCCAAGTTCTCTCACGTCACCCCGCTCCTCCGCTCTCTCCACTGGCTTCCAGTTGAAGCTCGCATCCGCTACAAGACCATGGTGCTTGCCTACGGAGCTGTGAGGGGAACGGCACCTCCGTACCTTCAGGCTCTGATCAGGCCCTACACCCAAACAAGGGCACTGCGTTCATCCACCTCTGGCCTGCTCGCCTCCCTACCTCTGAGGAAGTACAGTTCCCGCTCAGCCCAGTCAAAACTGTTCGCTGCTCTGGCACCCCAATGGTGGAACAAACTCCCTCACGACGCCAGGTCAGCGGAGTCAATCACCACCTTCCGGAGACACCTGAAACCCCACCTCTTTAAGGAATACCTAGGATAGGATAAAGTAATCCTTCTAACCCCCCCCCCTTAAAAGAGTTAGATGCACTATTGTAAAGTGGTTGTTCCACTGGATATCATAAGGTGAATGCACCAATTTGTAAGTCGCTCTGGATAAGAGCGTCTGCTAAATGACTTAAATGTAAATGTAAATGTAAAAGCTTTTTTCAAAGTTTGTACAAAAGATTCAAAAGAACCTCCATTTGAAACCATGGAAGATCCAAGTTGAAACCCACGTATTTCAACACTGAATGGACTTTGATGTCAATCGTTAGTGACACCTGACAATTCAATCTCCTGCTGTTGTCACTCATAGTGACTCACTTCCACCATTCAGTGCCAGGACATATCATTTTAACCCAAAATGCTATTTTATAATGTTGTGTTATTTACTTTACGCCCACTGTTTTATACTTTTCTTTGGGAAGTGTGTCTTTGAATGTGTAATAATTGTTGTCCATTGGCTTTGCGATTGGACTTGGCCAGTGTGGTTCCTTCCTCATGAGAGTGACTGAGAAGGAATGAGCTTTTAATGCCTCTTTATTTACAGTTGGACGGCTCCCTGTATGCTGGCTGGCTGTTCTCTGCTAGTACAGCCTCTCTCTCCTCAGAGACACAACCAAGGTACAGGAAGGCTGTCAGGTGGAGATGGATGGACATTTGACTATTGGGTTGTTCAATTAAACTATGCTGAATCCTCCAAGGAAGATGGCCCAGCTCAAGTCATTTATTAAAGTGTGTATTATATTTCTAAGGACATTGAAAACAGCTTGTATTACTCCAAAAAAGAACATTAAGAAATTATGATTTTTCTATTAGAAATGATTTGCTCCAAACTACTGCTTTTGGCTTGTGCAATTTATCAAGATGGTGAAGATATTACTATTTGACAACCAGGGATATTGACATCACACAATCAATGTATAGTGTGTTACCCTACTAATGTGTAGTACATCAATTTATAGTGTGTTACCCTACTA
This sequence comes from Salvelinus sp. IW2-2015, assembly GCF_002910315.2. Lineage (NCBI taxonomy): Eukaryota > Metazoa > Chordata > Actinopteri > Salmoniformes > Salmonidae > Salvelinus > Salvelinus sp. IW2-2015. The sequence goes on from NC_036841.1 coordinate 21,426,400, forward strand.
ATGTGTAGTACATCATTTTATAGTGTGTTACCCTACTAATGTGTAGTACATCAATTTATAGTGTGTTACCCTACTAATGTGTAGTATATCAATGCTCCAATTCATGTCTGTGTCATTCTTAATCCAAGAATATTCCCAGTGGGGAGCTTCCTGTCATGTGTTATTATATGGGCCAAGGTACAGCGAGCCATCTGCAGCATGACAAAATCCTCATGTCAGGAGATGAGATCATGTGGAAGCCTGGTGACTAGGACACATTGTGCTACATACATCAACTGGGTTTGACAGAAACCACCTATGTTTTTGGATGAGTAGTGCTTAAATACACATTTATTTACTCTGCAAATTACCAATTGTATTTTTATTTAATTTGGTTTCTTAATAAACTGGTTAAGGAGGGTGGAGGGGACATAAAACACCAAGCTATGGTGTATGAAACCACTGCTGACACAGCCATTGTAGGAGATTTACACTGGCTTCTGGCCAGGAGCCTTGACACCAGCAACTCTCACAGTGGCAAAGTATTTCTCCCTTTCCAAGAGTCCTGAGTCCTCGATACAGTCCACCTCACTCTGCTGTGGTCCGCTTCCAGTCAATCCATTCCCTCTCAAATCCTTCACGTTATGTGACTGCTGCCTTCTGTTTCACAGACAATTGGTTGCTTGGCTCAGTTTCATCACCAGTACCCCCTTGCAAACAGAATGCTGTCGACACATCCCCAATACCCACTATGTCTTGTCCATTTTCATCATGGCCCAGGAGTCAAATTAAATCAAATCAAAGTTCTGTCACATTTACCACATGCGCTGAATACAACAGGTGTAGACCTTACCGTGAAATGCTTACTTACAAGCCCTTAACCACAATGCAGTTTAAGAAATAGAGTTAAGAAAATATTTACTAAATAAACTAAAGTAAAAAAATTGAATATAGAGTAACACAATTAAAATAACAATAAACAGCAAGTAGCAGCAGAGTAAAACAATGAGTGGGTGGCCATTTTGACCTGACTTGGCACCCGGTACCGCTTGCCGTGCGGTAGCAGAGAGACAGCCTATGACTGGGTGACAGGAATCTTTGACAATTTTGGGTCATTCCTCTGACACCGCCTAGTATATAGTTCCTGGATGGCCGGAAGCTTGGCCCAGTGATGTACTGGGCCGTACGCACTGCACTCTGAAATTTTGGCCCATTCCTCCTGACAGAGCTGGTGTAACTGAGTCAGATTTGTAGGCCTCCTTTGCTCGCACACGCTTTTTCAGTTCTGACCACACATTTTCTATGGGATTTGAGGTTAAGGCTTTTGTGATGACCACTCCAAATACCTTGACTTTGTGTCCTGACCATTTTGCCACAACTTTGGAAGTATGCTTGGGTCATTGTCCATTTGGGAGACCATTTGTGACCAAGCTTTAACTTCCTGAATGATGTCTTGAGATGTTGCTTCAATATATCCACAAATGTTCCTGCCTCACGATGCTATCTATTTTGTGAAGTGCACCAGTCCCTCCTGCAGCAAAGCACCCCCACAAACATGATGCTGCCACCCCCGTGCTTCACGGTTGGGATGGTGTTCTTCGCTTGCAAGCATCCCCCTTTTTCCTCCAAACATAACAATGGTCATTGTGGCCAAACAGTTATATTTTTGTTTCATCAGACCAGAGAATATTTCTCAAAGAAGTACGATCTTTGTCCCCATGTTGCAGTTGCAAACCGTAGTCTGGCTTTTTCATGGTGGTTTTGGAGCCTGGCTTCTTCCTTGCTGAGCGCGCCTTTCAGTTATGTTGATATAGGACTCCTTTTACTGTGATATAGATACTTTTGTACCTGTTTCCTCCCAGCATCTTCACAAGGTCCTTTGCTGTTGTTCTGGGATTGATTTGCACTTTTCGCACCAAAGTACGTTCATCTCTAGGAGACAGAACGCGTATCCTTCCTGAGCGGTATGACAGCTGCGTGGTCCCATGGTGTTTATACTTGTGTACTATTTACATTTACATTTTTTTACATTTTAGTCATTTAGCAGACGCTCTTATCCAGAGCGACTTACAGTAGAGTGCATACATTTTATTACATTTTACATACTGAGACAAGGATATCCCTACCGGCCAAACCCTCCCTAACCCGGACGACGCTATGCCAATTGTGCGTCGCCCCACGGACCTCCCGGTTGCGGCCGGCTGCGACAGAGCCTGGGCGTGAACCCAGAGACTCTGGTGGCGCAGCTAGCACTGCGATGCAGTGCCCTAGACCACTGCGCCACCCGGGAGACCTACTATTGTTTGTACAGATGAACGTGGTACCTTCAGGCATTTGGAAATTGCTCCCAAGGATCAACCAGACTTGTGGAGGTCTTGGCTGATTTCTTTTTATTTTCCCATGATGTCAAGCGAAGAGGCACTGAGTTTGAAGGTAGGCCTTGAAATACATCCACAGGTACACCTCCAATTGACTCAAATGATGTCAATTAGCCTATCAGAAGCTTCTAAAGCCATGACATAATTTTCTGGAATTTTCCGAGCTGTTTAAAGGCACAGTCACCTTAGTGTATGTAAACTTCTGACCCACTGGAATTGTGATACAGTGAATTATAAGTGAAATAATCTGTCTCTAAACAATTGTTGGAAAAATGACTTGTGTCATGCACAAAGTAGATGTTCTAACCGGCTTGCCAAAATGATAGTTTGTTCACAAGAAATTTGTGGAGTGGTTGAAAAACGAGTTTTAATGACTCCAACCTAAGTGTATTTAAACTACCAACTTCAACTGTAAGTCCCTATGACAATATCAATATCTGAACCTGAGCCCATTGGTTCTCTTTGTTTTATACTTGAAATGAGTCGGTGGCTCTAAACACTATAGCTTAAATTTGCTTCCACAAAGAGAATCCATCAGAATCTTAACGTTTGTGTTATCTACGTCCAGATAGCCCACAATTTTGGGTCTTGTGCCGACACCTACCATCTCTGGACAATAAACAGTGACTCTAGATTGGTAGGTAAATGAATGTTATTAGATTGAGCGTTTGTGATTGCTGGGTGCAACCATCTCATTTGCTGCTGTGGTTGGTATCATTGATTGGGTGTGATCGGGGTCTAATATACCTACTAAATGTGTTCCTGTGGTGGATTTTTGATAGGTTATGATATATTCCATATGTTCAATATGAAAAATAAAGTAATGTCCAGACACAGATGTAGAAGTGTTGCATGGCTCACACACTCACATTCAGTGGTTGACTGACTACCATAAACTGTAGCACAATGGATCCACCATGAGGTGTCATATTAAGTTAGTATTGTCGTAAACAATTATCAGATTTGCTGCATTGTTGTGCCTCAACATTACAGTTAATGTTCTAATTTGGCCTCATCTCGGGCTATATTCCTCCATGCTGCAGCAGAGAGTCTCATCTGTGGCCTCTTCCATCCACAGGGAGTCAGTCTAATAGCTCAGTCTCCACTTTCCTTCCATCCCTAATCTTCAATGTTTAATCTTTTAATGGCTGCTCATGGCCTTCTTTCCTCCATTTCCTCCTTCCCTCCCTTTTCTTTGTCTCCCACGCTACAGAGCTTTCCCATCATCCCTTGTGGTGGCTCCAGAGAACAGCTGTCAGTCACCTGTGGAGACGGTATAATGAGCTCCGACAGAACAAGACTGGGCCTCAAAATGGTGCCGCTGTTAAATGTCCCTCCCAGTCGCAGTCAGCTTCCTTTGAAATCTGCATACTAGGAGATGCTGAAATATTAAAGTGGGGGGTAAGACTGAATCAGTTGCAATGAACATTGTTGGAATCAGTGTGGAATGAAGATTACAATTAATTCCCAGTTTTTTCTTTACTATCCTTCACTGCCAAGATGAGCTTGGTCAGGTCCAAGGAGCAAAGAATTGGCTGCCGGATATTCTGCTGATCCATGGCTTCATACAGCATTTTTTTACAGGACAGAGACTGTTGCATTGCTGCCAGAGATGTAAAAAAAAAAAATTCTGCTTGGATGAGGACACCACACAGACACATATTGTCAGTCTGTGAGAGGGAAGTGCCAAATGAAAGCTAGGAGCTGAGTCACCACAGAAAGGAGGGTTGTTTGATGGTTCGTGCCAACATGTCCATTACCACAGGGATGTGTCCTGGTCTTAACTCCTGTACTTATGTCTTGCTATATCATGGTTTCTAAAGACCACCATGCTAATGGGGAAGACGATACAGAAATCAAATGTCACTACAGGATATAAATCAATTGGTGGAACATTTTAACATTTTGTTTGTGAGACAGATATTTACTAGAGCTGTCTAAATGTCAAAGTGGGGTTGCGTGCTTTTCTTTCCAGTAACTGGCATTCTGGCCCCACAGGCCTCAATGCGATCCAGAGGCTATTCAATCTTGTGTGTGTATGTGTGTGTGTCCGTGCGCATGTGTGTGTGTCTGCACATGCATGCGCGCGTGTGTGTGTGAGACCATGCTAACTGGGACAGCAGCCAAGGGAGAGTTGCTCTCCAGCTGCTCCTCCCTGCCTGCCTCTGTACCCCAGGGTCATCTCTCTCCTCTGGGACGTCACCACACAGAACACATCCAGCTCCCTTAGTGTCACAATGTGGCTGAAGGGAAGAGAGAGAGTGGTGGGGGTTAGAAGAGGCTAAATGAGCTCCTGACAAACTAGCCTGGTGCTTGTCACAGTCTTATTGAGAATCCAGTCCTCAGGCTCCTTTTTCTCAGAATACAGTTATAACACTCTTGCTTGAATCATTCGTGTCAATATATTTAAACCTACAAGTGACACTTCAATTAGTTGTTTGTAGACACAAACAACTCCGTAAGGCCAGCTAACCAGATGCAAGAATACAAGGGACATTTTTTTTGTATGATAACCATTTGGTTGTCAAATCAAATCTAATTGTATTTGTCACATGCGCCGAATACAACCTTACAGTGAAACGATTACTTACAAGCCCTTAACCAACAATACAGTTTTAAGAAAAATACCTAAAAAATATATATATAAAAGTAACAAATAATTAAAGAGCAGCAGTAAAATAACAATAGCGAGAATATATACAGGGGTTACCGAGTCAATGTGCGGGGGCACAGGTTAGTCGAGGTAATTGAGGTAATATGTACATGTAGGTAGAATTATTAAAGTGACTATGCATAGATAATAACAGAGAGTAGCAGCAGCATACACGGGGGTGGGGGCAATGCAAGTAGTCTGAGTAGCCATTGGATTAGATGTTCAGCAGTCTTATGGCTTGGGGGTAGAAGCTGTTTAGAAGCCTCTTGGACCTAGACTTGGCGCACCGGTACCGCTTGCCATGCGGTAGCAGAGAGACCAGTCTATGACTAGGGTGGCTGGATTCTTTGACAATTTTTAGGGCCTTCCTCTGACACCGCCTGGTATAGAGGTCCTGGATGGCAGGAAGCTCGGGCCCAGTGATGTACTCGGCCGTACACACTACACTCTGTAGTGCCTTGAGGTCGGAGGCCGAGCAATTGCCATACAATCAAATTGAATCAATCAACCAAATGTATTTATAAAGCCTTTTTTACATCAGCCGATGTCACAAAGTGCTGTACAGAAACACAGCCTAAAACCCCAAACAGCAAGCAATGCAGATGTAAGGTGGCTAGGAAAAACTCCCTAGAAAGGCCAGAACCTAGGAGGAAACCTAGAGAGGAACCAGGCTCTGAGGAGTGGCCAGTCCTCTTCTGGCTGTGCCAGGTGGAGATTATAACAGAACACGGCCAAGATGTTCAAACATTCATAGATGACCAGCAGGGTCAGATAATAATAATCACAGTGGTTGTAGAGGGTGCAACAGGAGTAAGTGCAACCTCAGGAGTAAATGTTAGTTGGCTTTTCATAGCCGATCATTCAGAGTTAGAGACAGCAGGTGCGGTAGAGAGAGAGTCCAAAACAGCATGTCCGGGACAAGGTAGCACGTCCAATGAACAGGTCAGGTTTCCATAGCCGCAGGCAGAACATTTGAAACTGGAGCAGCTGCATGACCAAGTGCACTGGTGACAGCAAGGAGTCATCAGGCCAGGTAGTCCTGAGGCATGGTCCTAGGGCTCAGGTCCTCCGAGAGAAGAGAGAGAGAAAGAGAGAGAGAAAGAGAGAGAGAGAGAGAGAAAGAGAGAGAATTAGAGGGAGCATACTTAAATTCACACAGGACAAAGGATAAGACATGGGAAATACTCCAGATATAACAGACTGACCCTAGCCCCATGACACAAACTATTGCAGCATAAATGCTGGAGGCTGGGACAGGAGAGGTCGGGAGACACTTCGGCCCTGTCCGACGATACCCCCGGACAGGGCCCAACAGGCAGGATATAACCCCACCCACTTTGCCAAGGCACAGCCCCCACACCACTAGAGGGATATCTTCAAGCACCAACCTACTACCCTGAGACAAGGCCGAGTATAGCCCATGAAGACCTCGCCCACGGCACGAACCCGAGGGGGGCTCCAACCCGGACAGGAAGATCACATCAGTGATTCAACCCACTCAAGTGATGCACCCCTCCTAGGAACGGCATGGAAGAGCACCAGTAAGCCAGTGACTCAGCACCCATAATAGGGTTAGACCAGGCAGTGATGCAACCAGTCAGGATGCTCTCGATGGTGCCCTCTTCATGACTGTCTTGGTGTGCTTGGACCATGTTAGTTTGTTGGTGATGTGGACGTATACAGCTCATTGAGTGAGATCTTAGTGCCAGCATCGGATTGTGGTGGTAAATAGACAGCTATGAAGAATATAGATGAGAACTCTCTTGGTAGATAGAGTATCTCATGATAAGCTGTAGACCACACTACCTCGGGCGAGCAAAACCTTGAGACTTCCTTAGATATCGTGCACCAGCTGTTGTTTGCAAATATACATAGACCGCCACCCCTTGTCTAACCAGAGGCTGCTGTTCTATCCTGCCAATACAGTGTATAACCTGCCAGCTGTATGTTATTCATGTTGTCGTTCAGCCATGACTTGGTGAAACATAAGATATTGTGTTTTTTTGTGAGATAACCTTAAAAGTGTAATGTTTGCCAAACTTGTCCAACAATGTTCAGTCAAGCACAACCGCTCAGAAATGATCAGAGTCAAAGGGAAAGCTATTATTCGTGTCATAATTAGATCAAGGAATTCCCCCTGGAGTTCTGGGAACATTGTGTGACAGTTCCTTTGGGACAAACATTCTTGGAACACTGAAAAGAAAACTTAATTACTTGCTGCTATTCACTTCCTGTGAAGCATAAGGCTGCAACTAGCTCCATGACTGCAAGATGGCATGAGCTTAGTATTGTCTCTAACCATGTAATGGGAACCAAAACTAGTTTACTGGTAGACACCCAGAACATTATTTATTGTTTACAGGCCTTTGACAATGGTTGCAGGGGACATAAACATTGCACTGGGACCCTTTGAACTCTGGTGGCCAGGATTGTTTCTTTTTGTGGCCACTGCGATGTAGAGCTGTGCTGGCTCAAGGTAATATTCAATTTGGTGCTCAGAGATAAGGCTCAGATATATAGATCCTGCTGGTTCGACTCTGTAGCACACAGTCCCCCATAAAAGCGCCAAGCAGAGAGTCTTCACTGGAGCCCTTTGCAGCCACAAAGCAGCTTTAGCATGAGGTCAGCTTATCAAGGTCCCCCTCATTTGCTGATTGAAGCACTTTTTCTCCAGAAATCTATTCAGGTCTGTCAGATATGGTCTTGTTTTGAAAGAATAAGTCACACAGAAGAAAATGTATTCCTTGTTCAAACCCAGAGTCTGCTCTTTCGCTTTTTCTTTTGCATTTAGGCTGCCTACTGTTCCTCGACTCTCCCTCAATCATGCTTGGCAAAAATCTGTTTTTCTTAAAGCCTCTTAATATAATAATATTTAGTTAATGGCTCTCACTGAGATTATAGCACTGACTGAGGTCTCTCATCCAATATCAGACCCCCACTGCAGTTTTTTTCACCTTTATTTAACTAGGCAAGTCAGTTAAGAACAAATTCTTATTTACAATGACGGCATCCCGGGGAACAGTGGGTTAACTGCCCTGGAGTTCTCAAGTGCCTGGTTAGGGAGGAGTTAAATGCAAGGAAGAGAGCCAGTCAGTGGGGCCATACATGGTTGAGCTCCACTGATTAGTCATTCTGTACATGTTTTCAATCAGCTCACTGTCTTTAGTGGCATAGATAGACCTACATACATGTTAATGTTGTGAAATACATCTCATACACATGAAATTAGTAAAAGTGCATGCAACGGTTGTGACAAATAATCATAGTACTATTTACAGTAAACAAGTACTGACAAACCTACTGTACAAGTCCTCAACATTATTTCAGAATGCCATGGGATCCATTTTCCTCTCCAAGAGCTGGAATTAATATTATCAGGGAAGGGAAAACACTGCTTTGAGGGTTATGAAACAGTCTACTTACCACTGTATTTTTACATTGTTTTCTATGATTATTATTCAAGCCTTTCTGTATCGGGCAGACGGAGAGAGACGAAGATGACCTCTTCATCGCGTGGGTGGGTGTTACCACATCAAGAGCCGGTCGACAAGAGCATGGAGTTTTACTTTGCTCAAATCATTTCAATTGCATTATATATATTTTTTTCAGATTTAGGAAAAAGTAACATTGCAATATTATGCAAGCATATTCATAACCGCATATTTCCTTTGGTGGCTAAATTGTTTTGAATAGATATTTTTGAGCAACTAGCTTTGCAATGCAACATTTCTATTGTGGTTGTATTCTTGTCTTTCAGCAAATGTCAAAGGCTGGTGCTGTCAATGATTAAGTTCTCTGACATATGCTCTGGGTTTACAGTAAACATTGCGTGTTGAGTGACATGCTACCATTTATCAGCAAACACACTTATTTCTAGGACAAAATGTGCACTCCACGTGATGCCATAAATGGACAGCGTACATAAGGGAGTGTGTGTATTTTCTGCTGGTCTCACCAATTTATATTTCCAATGACAAGGCGCACATTTCACGATGCTGCACAAAATGTCATTTGGAGATCAGAATTGACAGATCTTCAAATGCTAACAAATGAAATGTGGTTTCTTATCATTTTACTTTACACAAAAACCTATGCTAAATCTTAACAGCAAAAGATATTCAACAGACCTGAATAAGACAAAACAGTCAATAAATACAAAGTAAAGTGTTTACACAGAAAGTGTGTCTGGGATGTTGTGGGTCAGGCAAGGCATGCAGAGCAGACTTGCAGGTAGGCAGGTGGGCAGTGGGAGAGGCTTGGCGAAGCCCCCATGTGACATTCCCAGACATGCCACTATGCAAATCTTATGCTATTAGCAACCGTAACATGTAATCCATATTGCTTTATATATACTGTATATGTTGATGTTCTCTGACATGTGCTCTGGGTTTGCCTATAAGAAAATGAACAGACATTTATTTAGCCCTATTCCTCAACCCCAATATCTATATACCTCAGCCCACTTATCAACACACCTAAACCCAATTACCCACACACCCCAGCCCTGTTACCCCCTATTCCCTGACCCTAACACCCACATGCCAATACCCTAATATTGATACAATCAAGTACCGATACACCTATATCCTAGCTCTAAATGCCCTATTTGTTACTCATAGACCACAGTTCCTGTGCCAATACACTTCATCCCTGTTACTTGCTCATCTCAGCCCTGTTACCCACTTTCCTTAGCCCTGTATTCCCCAAGTCACCAACAGTAACCTATATCCAGCTATTCGCTGCACAATCGAACCCTGTTATTTGCATATCTTAGTCCTGTGACCACTGACCTGTATACACTAATCATTCCACAGATACATTTATAGTACAGTGCCATAACAAATATGCCCCAGACCCATTAACTTTTTCCTACCACAAACTTGTTGCCAGAAAGGATATGAATGGGAAAAAGACGACCATCCAAACCCATTACCTGTATGAGCCTTGTGTATCCCTACACCACATTACTCATATAAACCAGGTACATCCATGGGGATACTCATATAAAACAGGTCTACCCCAGTGCCCAAGCCTCAACATGTATACAAACGAGGTCTATACTTATACTTCAGACCCAAAATTCCTACAGAACAGGTCAACACCAGTACTTCAGCTCCAATTTACATACCTACAAAGTCTGCACTTGTGCTTGAACCCAATTAGTTAACTAAGCCAAGTCTAAATGTGCCGAGGCCTGAAAACGTATAAACTGTAAACCAGGTCTACCCCTGCACCTCAGCTCCAGTATTTCTAAAAACCAGGTCTACCCCTGCACCTCAGCTCCAGTATTTCTAAAAACCAGGTCTACCCCTGCACCTCAGCTCCAGTACTCTTACAAAACAGTTCTACACCTGCACCTCAGCTCCAGTACTCTTACAAAACAGTTTTTCCTTGCACCTCACTCCCAGTACTCTTACAAAACAGTTCTACACGCTGCACCTCAGCTTTCGCAGTAACTCTTACAAAACAGTTCTACCCCTGCACCTCAGCTCCAGTACTCTTACAAAACAGTTCTACCCTGCACCTCAGCTCCAGTACTCTACAAAACAGTTCTACCCTGCACCTCAGCTCCAGTACTCTTACAAAACAGTTCTACCTGCACCTCAGCTCCAGTACTACTTAAAAACAGTTCTACCCCTGCACCTCAGCTCCAGTACTCTTACAAAACAGTTCTACCCTGCACCTCAGCTCCAGTACTCTTACAAAACAGTTCTACCCTGCCCCACCTTCAGCCCCCTCAAGTACTCTTACAAAACAGTTCTACCCTGCACCTCAGCTCCAGTACTCTACAAAACCAGTTCTACCTGCACCTCCTCCAGTACTCTTACAAAACAGTTCTACGCCTGCACTCAGCTCCAGTACTCTTACAAAACAGTTCTACGCCTGCACCTCAGCTCCAGTACTCCTAAAACAGGTCTACCGCCTGCACCTCAGCTCCAGTACTCTTACAAAACAGTTCTACACCTGCACCTCAGCTCCAGTACTCCTAAAAACCAGGTCTACCCCTGCACCTCAGCTCCAGTACTCTTACAAAACAGTTCTACGCCTGCACCTCAGCTCCAGTACTCTTACAAAACAGTTCTACGCCTGCACCTCAGCTCCAGTACTCCTAAAAACCAGGTCTACATCTTTGACTGACTCCCAATACTAATATAAACCAGATCTACACCTGCATATATCAGCCCAAAAATCCATACAAACCAGGTATCAGGCAATCCCCTCAACAATACTATGATAAACCAGGTCTACTCTTTTGACTATTCAGCAAAACTCACATGAACCAAGTCTACCATTGTGCAAGAGACACTAAACAAACCTATTGACATTCAAAATGTTTTAAGTTATTACATTAATTCAGTTTATGGGTCTATACATGGACAATTCCCCCTGAAATAACTAAATATGACATCCCTTATTTAAACATATTTAAAGGCTAATGCATAAATGGTAAAATCATCTGTAAAATAACATTGATCAAGTATATCCATAACCCAACTCAAATTTAATATACAGTAAAAATTTATAATCTGCTATGATTAAATATATTCAGTTGAAGTCGGAAGTTTACATACACTTAGGTTGGAGACATTAGGTTAAAACTCGTTTTTCAACCACTCCACAAATTACTTGTTAACGAACTATAGTTTTGGCAAGTCGGTTAGGACATCTACTTTGTGCATGACACAAGTAATTTTTCCGACAATTGTTGACAGACAGATTATTTCACTTATAATTCACTGTAGCACAATTCCAGTGGGTCAGAAGTTTACATACACTAAGGTGACTGTGCCTTTAAACAGCTCGGAAAATTCCAGAAAATTATGTCATGGCTTTAGAAGCTTCTGATAGGCTAATTGACATCATTTGAGTCAATTGGAGGTGCACCTGTGGATGTATTTCAAGGCCTACCTTCAAACTCAGTGCCTCTTTGCTTGACATCATGGGAAAATCAAAAGAAATCAGCCAAGACCTCCACAAGTCTGGTTGATCCTTGTGAGCAATTTCCAAATGCCTGAAGGTACCACGTTCATCTGTACAAACAATAGTACGCAAGTATAAACACCATGGGACCACGCAGCTGTCATACCGCTCAGGAAGGATACACATTCTGTCTCCTAGAGATGAACGTACTTTGGTGCGAAAAGTGCAAATCAATCACAGAACAACAGCAAAGGACCTTGTGAAGATGCTGGAGGAAACAGGTACAAAAGTATCTATATCCACAGTAAAACGAGTCATATATCAACATAACCTGAAAGGCCGCTCAGCAAGGAAGAAGTCACTGCTCCAAAACCACCATGAAAAAGCCAGACTATGGTTTGCAACTGCACATGGGGACAAAGATCGTACTTTTTGGAGAAATGTCCTCTGGTCTGATGAAACAAAAATATAACTTATTTGGCTATAATGACCATTGTTATGTTTGGAGGAAAAAGGGGGAGGCTTGCAACCCGAAGAACACCATCCCAACCATGAAGCATGGGGGTGGCAGCATCATGCTGTGGGGGTGCTTTGCTGCAGGAGGGACTGGTGCACTTCACAAATAGCACTTCACAAAAAAGCTTGGTCGCAAATGGGTCTTCCAAATGGACAATGACACCAAGCACACTTCCAAAGTTGTGGCAAAATGGCTCAAGGACAACAAAGTTAAGGTATTGGAGTGGTCATCACAAAGCCCTGACCTCAATCCTATAGACAATGTGTGGGCAGAACTGAAAAAGCGTGTGCGAGCAAGGAGGCCTACAAACCTGATTCAGTTACACCAGCTCTGTCAGGAGGAATGGGCCAAAATTCACCCAACTTAATGTGGGAAGCTTGTGGAAGCTTACCTGAAACGTTTGACCCAAGTTAAACAATTTAAAGGCAATGCTACCAAATACTAATTGATTGTATGTCAACTTCTGACCCACTGGGCATGTGATGAAAGAAATAAAAGCTGAAATAAATCATTCTCTCTACTATTATTCTGACATTTCACATTCTTAATATAAAGTGGTGATCCTAACTGACCTAAGACAGGGAATGTTTACTAGGATTAAATGTCAGGAATTGTGAAAAACTGAGTTTAAATGTATTTGGCTAAGGTGTATGTAAACTTCCGACTTCAACTGTATATAATAAGTTAGAGCCACTGTATTTTCCCATTGGTCACAAATGTGACCGCTAAGATATTTTTGTATGCCACGGGCATAATGGATTCAATGTATTGAAAATGAAGGCACATATGTAAACTTGACCCTTTAAACATATTTACAAATGAAATATATTTAAATGTCAACAATGTATTTGTTTTTTAAGCTGTAGAAGTACACCTTGGAAATGTATGTTTGAGAAATCATATGACACTTCTCTGAATCATACTAGCCACCTTAATAATGCATACTATATGACTTCTTTGTTGATAAGTACAACTTTATGTTTTGTTGTGAGAGAGGGGATTAAATGGGTCAAGCTTTGTTCAAACTGGCAGTTTGAAGTGACACAAATCAAAAAAAAATATTCGATTTGAATCTGTTATTTTTCCTATTTCAAATCACATTTCAAACCACGTACATAGGTAGTTTGAAATCAGATACAAATATGATTCCTGGCAACGTGATTTGTATCTGAACAGTTAAATCTGATTTATTTGCCCTCAAGTGGGTTTTCGAATGTTTTTTGGCGTATCATGTTGCTTGCTAGATACTCTGTTGACAGTTTGACAAAAACATATGGTAGCTAACTAGCTTGTTAATTGTTTACAAACATATTAGTGAATGTTCTAGAAAAGTTGGATCATCTTATCCTTTGAGGCTGTCATAGTGATCTTACACTATGATTTCGAAACACTCAAAGCAACTGGGAAACTTCCATGGCAGGCATTGTTGTCACATTAGCTTGCTACATAACTTCTGAGTGATAGGAAGCATGAGCACCACCACCAATCAGCCTCCACAACTGCACACACACCCAACATTACCATGACAACTAGCGTAGCCATGTCAGCAAATGACTACAGTCTGAACACACACAAATCTGATTTGGTCACTTGTAACTTGCCATTTGGACAGTAAGTATTCCAAAATGGATTTGAAAAACAAAACTGATTTGAGCATTTTAAGGCCTCCAGTGTGAATAAAGCTTGAATGTCACACTTGCTTACCTGTCCCTAGTCAGTCAGATGGAACACTACAGTGTCGTTGTTTATAGAAGCATGGTGCCACGCAGACAGTCTTGTGACACTTTGTCCTAGCTTTAGCTGCTGGGGGTCAGGAGGAGAGGATGACATACAGATAAAACTGACATAAAATAAAATGTTATTGGTCACATACACATGGTTAGCAGATGTTAATGTGAGTGTAGCGAAATGCTTGTGCTTCTAGTTCCGACAGTGCAGTAATATCTAACAAGTAATCTCACAAATCCACAACGACTACGTCATACACACAAATGTAAAGGTATGAATAAGAATACGTACATATAAATAAATATATAGATGAGCGATGGCCGTGCGGCATAGGCAAGAGCAGTAGATGGCATAGAATAGAGTATATACAGACGAGATGAGTAATGTAGGATATGTAAACATTATTAAAGTGGCATTATTTAAAGTGACTGGTGATACCTTTATGAAATCCATGTATTAAATGTATTAAAGTGGCCAGAAATTTGAGTCTGTATGCTGGCAGCAGCCACTCAATGTTAGTGATGGCTGTTTAACAGTCTGATGGCCTTGAGATAGAAGCTGTTTTTCAGTCTCTCGGTCCCACCTTTGATGCACCTGTTCTGACCTCACCTTCTGGATGGTAGCGAGGTGAACAGGCAGTGGCTCGGGTGGTTGATGTCCTTGAAGATCTTTTTGGCCTTCTTGTGACATCGGGTGGTGTAGGTGTCCTGGAGGGCAGGTAGTTTGCCCCTGGTGATGCGTTGTGCAGACCTCACTACCCTCTGGAGAGCCTTGCGATTGTAGGCGGACCATTTGCCATACCAGGTGGTGATACAGCCCAACAGGATGCTCTCGATTGTGCATCTGTAAAAGTTTGTGAGTGTTTTTGGTGACAAGATGAATTTCTTCAGCCTCCTGAGGTTGAAGAGACGCTGTTGCGCCTTCTTCACCATGCTGTCTGTGTGGTTGGACCATTTCAGTTTGTCCGTGATGTGTACGCCGAGGAACTTAAAACTTTCCACCTTCTCCGCTACTGTCCCGTCGATGTGGATGGGGGGATGCTCCCTCTGCTGATTCCTGAAGTCCACGATCATCTCCTTTGTTTTGTTGATGTTGAGTGAGAGGTTATTTTCCTGACACCACACTCCGAGTGCCCTTACCTCCTCCCTGTAGGCCGTCTCATCGTTGTTGGTAATCAAGCCTACCACTGTAGTGTCGTCTGCAAACTTGATGACTGAGTTGGAGGCGTGCATGGCCATGCAGTCATGGGTGAACAGGGATTACAGGAGAGGGCTGAGAACGCACCCTTGTGTGGCCCCAGTGCTGAGGATCAGCGGGGTGGAGATGTTGTTTCCTACCCTCACCACCTGGGGGCGGCCCGTCAGGAAGTCCAGGACGCAGTTGCACAGGGCGGTGTCGAGACCCAGGGTCTCAAGCTTAATGACGAGTTTGGAGGGTACTATGGTGTTAAATATTTCTGTAGTCAATGAACAGCATTCTTACATAGGTATTCCTCTTGTCCAGATGGGATAGGGCAGTGTGCAGTGTGATGGTAATTGTGTCGTCTGTGAACCTATTGGAGCGGTAAGCAAATTGGAGTGGGTCTAGGGTATCAGGTAGGGTGGAGGTGATATGATCCTTGACTAGTCTCTCAAAGCACTTCATGATGACAGAAGTGAGTGCTACGGAGCGAAAGTAATTCAGTTCATTTACCTTAGCTTTCTTGGGAACAGGAACAATGGTGGCCATCTTGAAGCATGTGAGCACAGCAGACTGGGATAGGGATTAATTGAATATGCCTGTAAACACACCAGCCACCAGGCAGCCTTGCGAGGGTTAACACGTTAAAATGTTTTACACCGTGAAGGAGAGCACACAGGCTTTGGTAGCGGACCGTGTCAGTGGCACTGTATTGTCCTCAAAGCGAGCAAAGAAGTTGTTTGATTTGTCTAGGAGCAAGACGTCGATGTCCGTGACGGGGCTGGTTTTCTTTTTGTAATCCGCGATTGACTGTAGACCCTGCCACATACGTCTTGTGTTTGAGCCGTTGAACTGCGACTCCACTTTGTCTCTATACTGACGCTTTGCTTGTTTGATTGCCTTGCGGAGGGAGAATACACTGTTTGTATTCGGACAGTCACACTGACAGCGGGCACACGGACAGACAGACAGACAGAGCGGTGCCTGGCAGAAATCCCACCCACATGCCACACAAAATGGCCAGAGAGAGTCTCAGTGAATGAGGCGAGACCAACATCCCAGGGGTACTGCAGGGGTAAACAACCGAGAGCTGCAATCTGATCTGCAATCAGACCCTGGATCAATCACCACACACACACACACACTCAGCATTAGCAGTCAAGGTTTATTATTTACACAGTATACCTGTTACCCCCTGTGATCCTGTCCACCATAACAGCCAGCCTCTAACTGTAGGGCTGCTCAGTAATGCTAACTATTTTTGGCCACAACACCACAGTTTATGAGAAATTGGCAGCCTATAAGGCTTTAAATTATCCAGGACAACTGATTTTTGTTGGTTGTCAGGGAAATTAATTGCTCCTCTTGGCATAAAACAATGGTAAATTAGGTGAATGTCTCTTGAAGCAATGGTGTTAAAATGTTGGACTATAAACTTTTATGAATAGGATTTCAGCAAATGTAGTTCAACTAATGTAGTTCAACAAGCACGCCAGGTTTTCCTTGAATCAGTGAAAATAACCATTCCACCTGTCCTTGACAGCTGCCCTTTTTATCCAAGCTGAAATTGTTCATTACAATTGTGAGCTGTCTTCCTTTCTACCTGAAGCTCTGCAGTAATAGAGAAAATCAAACCTTAAACAGCCAGTCATCACTAAAGAGTGCCCATGCTGTGAACAAACACAGGGGCTCTGCACAGAAGACACAGCCACGCAGGCTCACAGCACGCACACCAAAATAGGCTTTTTCTTTTCACTCTTTTTTTCTCCCCGATGTACCCAGTTCCCTACTTACCTTAGCATTGGTGTTTGGGTTTATGTGAGCAGTAGCTGAATCGCCACAGTTCCCCTCACTGTGGGCGAGTGAGTGGTGTGTAAAGCTACATCCTTCTCCAGGTAGAATATAACTCTTCTTCCTTGCTTCCCACACAATCCGGAGAGAAGCCTTCCTCTGTGCTCCAGGCTCCAAAACTTCAGCATTGAGTCTCCTTCTCTCACCCGCTTCGGGAGGAGTGAGATATACAATACAAAATACCCAAATTGGCCTCAAGGGGGTGACTTCTGGAGTTATGCGGCGGCAAGTAGCCTAGCGGTTAAGAGCGTTGGCCCAGTAACGGAATGGTCGTTGGTTTGAATCCCTGAGCTGCCTAGTTGAAAAATCAGTTGCTGTGCCCTTGAGCAAGGCACTTAACCCTAATTGCTCCTGTAAATTGCTCTGGATGAGCGTCTGCTAAATGACTAAACTGAAGGGGAAAGAAACTTAAGAAAAGGAGACAGATGAGCTAAAGCAATATACAGTATTATAATAGGTGGATAGTATGTATGTACAGTATGTACCAGATGGTGAAATTAGATATGAGGTAAGTCTCTAGCTGAAATGGCTCTTATTATTGTCAGGGAACACTTATTAAAATGTCCAATGCAGCTGTTTTTATCTCAATATAATAACAAAAACAGCTTTTTGAGAAAGAGCCATTTCTAAAGAAGAATTTTGTTAGGACTGTCTGGGAGTGGTCAGAGTTGGGAGGGGAAAACTGAAAATTAGCTGTCAATGGCATAAAGGTTTGGAACTCTTGCTTATTGGTCTATTAACTATACTGAACAAAAATATATATGTAACATGAAACAATTTCAACGATTTTACTGAGTTACAGGTCCTATAAGTAAATCAGTCAATTTAAATTAATTAATTAGGCCCTAATCTATGGGTTTCACATGACTGGGCGGGGGTGCAGCCATGGACGGGCCTGGGAGAGCATAGGTCCACACACTTGGGAGCCAGGCCCACTCACTGAGGAGCCTGACCCAGCCAATCAGAGTGACTTTCCCCCACAAAAGGGCTTTATTACAGACAGAAATACTCCTCAGTTTCATCAGCTGCCCGGGTGGCTGGTCTCAGACAATCCCGCAGGTGAAGAAGCCGGATGTGGAGTTCCTGGGCTGACATGGTTTCACCTGGTCTGAGGTTGTGAGGCCGGTTGGACGTACTGCCAAATTGTCTAATACAGGTATTCCCAAACTGTGGTACGCGCAATGCCGTCGGGGCTACGCCAAATAAAAATGTGATTCACATAAAAAATAAATATAGATTTTTTTTTCTAACATATTTTCCTTCACATTTTCAAACAGTCCATTTCTATTTTCCAACGGGGCTATACATTTGAGTGAGGTTTTTTTCTCGCCTGAGTAGCCTCGTTTCACTGCCAAAAATAAAATTCAACCATCTGGTGTTCAGCGAAATAACAACACAATGTCAAATACAGGTAGCCTAGTCAAATAAATAACATCCAATCACATTAACCGTTACTCTCTCGGGAATTTCACTAACGTCCGTATGTAGCCAAACATAGCTGCTGCTCATGTTGGTATCTGCACTGATGGCACAAAAGCCATAACAGGCAGACATAGTGGAGTGGTAATGCGTGTGCAAGCAGTTGCTCCCGACGCCACTTGGGTACGCTGCAGCATCCACCGAGAGGCTCTTGCTGCCAAAGAATGCCTGACAGCTTGAAAAACGTTTTGGACACTACAGTGAAAATGGTTAACTTCGTTAATGCAAGGCCCCTGAACTCTCATGTATTTTCTGCCCTATGCAATGATATGGGCAGCGACCATGTAACGCTTTTACAATATACTGAAGTGCGCTGGTTATCAAGGGGCAAAGTATTTACATTTTTTTTAAATTGTGAGACGAGCTTAAAGTTTTCTTTACTGACCATAGTATTGTCTGACCGCTTGCGTGTTGACTAGTTTCTCACACGACTGGCCTATTTGGGTTTGTTTTTTCTCACCTGAATGATCTGAATCTAGGATTACAGTGACTCTCTGCAACTATATTTAATGTGCGGGACAAAACTGAGGCTATGATTAAAAAGTTGGAGCTCTTCTCTGTCTGCATTAACAAGGACAACACACAGGTCTTGTGGGAGTGAATGATACATTTAGGTACAGACATTGAGGTGTACATAAGAGAAGGCAGACATGAGTTAATGGATACATGCTGGTAAAAACAGCTGAACACTAAAACAGACTACAGGAATGGAAGGCGACGCATAGGCGCCTAGGACAACTGGACACACTAATGATAGAGGGACACATAGTCTGCTGACATTAACACACTAATGATAGAGGGGCACATAGTTTTCTGCTTCTAATAAAGGCAAACATGCCAAAGACGTAGGCCTATAGGATAGACAGACATATATTATTTGTAGGACAAGAAAGGGTCCTGCCACCATTATAACCTAACTGAAACCAGACATGGGCGTTATTGGGCGTAAACAAGCAGGAAGCCTAAACCATAAAAGATAATGGTGGGAAACATCTTCGTTTGCATATGTAATGGACTCATATGCTGTATGGGTATAAATGCAAGAGCCAGGGCTCTGGGAAACGGTGTGTGATCCGCGGACCACTCCGGCTTGTGATATTTAATATTAAAGCCTTTATTGAATCCACAAGTTCTTGCAAGTGTTATGTTTTGAACCGATTTTCCACGACAGTCTTTCCGTCATTGCATGAGTTCTTGTGTGCAAATGAACTCAAGCTTATGGACTATGTCAAATGTGATATAGCGAAGCACCTGAGTGAGTTGGGTACACAATTACGCAAGTACCTTCCCGAAACGGATGACACAAACAACTGGATTCATTATCCCTTTCATGCCCTGCCTCCAGTCCACTTACCGATATCTGAACAAGAGAACATCATCGAAATTGCAACAAGCGGGTCTGTGAAAATGTAATTTAATCAGAAGCCACTGGCAGATTTCTGGATTGGGCTATGCTCAGAGTATCCTGCCATGGAAAATCGCGCTGTTAAGACACTGATGCCCTTTGCAACCACGTACGTATGTGAGAGTGGATTCTCGGCCCTCACTAGTATGAAAACTAAATACAGACACAGACTGTGTGTGGGAAATGATTTAAGACTGAGACGCTCTCCAATACAACCCAACATTGCAGAGTTATATGCATCCTTTCAAGCACACCCTTCTCATTAACCTGTGGTGAGTAATTCATATTTTCGATTAACAAATAAGGTTTTATATGTAAGATGGTTAAATTAAGAGCAAAATTATTGATTATTATTGTATGATTATTTGTGCCCTGGAGCTTTGAAATTGCTTAAGAGCTTTGAAAAAGCTTAAGAGCTTTTTGTCACTTCCCACGAGCCGGGTTGTGACAAAAACTCACACTCATTCTTATGTTTAATAAATGTATCGTATAGTGTGTGTGTGTAGCAGGCTTACAACAATGGCAAAAAACAACATTTGAGAGTGCGCTGACCCTGGTGCTAGAGGTTGTATGCAGCTGGATGTTGAATGTTTGAAGGGGTACGGGACTATAAAAGGTTTGGGAACCACTGCTCTAATAGATCATTGGAGGCGGCTTATGGTATATAAATTAACATTAAATTCTCTGGCAACAGCTCTGGTGGACATTCGTGCAGTCAGCATGCCAAATGCACGCTCCCTCAAAAGTTGAGACATCTGTGGCATTGTGTTGTGTGACAAAACGGTCAATTTTAAAGTGGGATTTTATTGTCCCCAGAACGAGCTGCACCTGTGTAATAATCATGCTGTTTAATCATCTTTTTGATATGCCAAATATGACATGTGGATGGATTATCTTGGCAAAGGATAAAATTCTCACTAACATAAATGTAAAAAAAATAGTGCACAAATTTTGAGAGAAATAATAATATTTCATATTTTATTTCAGCTCATTTAACATGGGACCAACACTTGGCCAATACTCCATCCACCAAAACAGACATTTCAGGAGGTCTTTTCAAACAGCTCTAACACTAAAAGGGCATTATCATAATGTTCACAATTTCAACCTCAGTGTGTAAATATACAAAAAACACAAGAAAATCATGCTTTTGTCTCCACTTGACCTTTAAAGTCATGGTTTAATCAGATTCAGAATAATAGGAGCTTAGAAAATGATGGTGTTGCTGTGTAAATATCTGAGAAGGCAAGAAAATACATCTCAGTTGGATCTATCTGTTTGCACCCATAAATAAATGAGCCAGAGATACACATCTGTGTACTGTTCCCAACACTAATGTCTAGAGCCAGCCAGGCATCCTCCTCCAACAGACTGACCTGGTTTCCAGTTGTCTTGTAAACAGTGCACAGTTTCACACCGTCCTGTTCAATTATGTAACTCAGTCAGTTGCATAAGAGAACAGAGAGGGAGAGAGAGAGAGAACAGCCCATCCAGCATGACAGGGTGAGCTTCTCTCATCAACACATTAACACCCTGGCAGTTACGTGTATCAACAACTGTGGCTCAGTTGGTAGAGCATGGCGCTTGCAACGCCAGGGTTGGTAGAGCATGGCGCTTGCAACGCCAGGGTTGTGGGTTCATTCCCCACGGGGGGACCAGGATGAATATGTATGAACTTTCCAATTTGTAAGTCGCTCTGGATAAGAGCGTCAGCTAAATGACTTAAATGTAAACAATCATCTGATTCTTTAGTTGTGGCCAGTAGTGTCTCGGACAGAATATAGATATAATGGTAGTGTTCTAGGCCCAGTTTTTCCAAAGTTATATATGTGGATTTTGCCTTTCGGATAGGATTAAATGCAAAGAAATAGAATGAATAGGAAGGATGAATAATTGACTTGAATGGGGACTCCCATTCTAATCATTCTATTTCTTTGCATTTAATTCTATATGATAACCGAAATCTGGATGCATAACTTTTGAAAAACTGGGCCCTGGAGACTGAAATTGAGGGGTAAAATGGATAAAGTGAATTTGTTTGAACATGCGGTATTAAATTGTTTTTAAATTGGATGGAATGGCCATGCTACAGTATCATAATCACAATTGTTACTGTTGATAAGTTGGGTTGTGAGATTACCCTGGCCTCCTCAGCGCCGGAGGAGCTCCTAACCAATTGTGCTATTGTGTGTGTTTTTTCACGTTATTTGTAACTTGTTTTGTACATAATGTTTCTGCCACCGTCTTTTATGACTGAAAAGAGCTCTGAATGTCAGAACAGCGATTATTCACCTCGTACTGGAAGAAGATTTTTTCTTTAACAAGTAAGAAACGAAGGATTTACTTCAGACACCGGACAAGGCCCAAATCCCCGATATTCTCATTTTATTTATTTATTTATTTTATTTTACTGTTATTTTACCAGGTAAGTTGACTGAGAACACGTTCTCATTTGCAGCAACGACCTGGGGAATAGTTACAGGGGAGAGGAGGGGGATGAATGAGCCAATTGTAAACTCATCATTGTAAACTCATACAAATCATGAAGAAGAGATATAGGGGTCGTAGGTCAGGGTGCCTTGTAAGAATCCGACAGCAAGTGGGTAACCCGCCTCTACCATCAGTCCTATTAGCCAACATGCAATCATTGGATAATAAACTGGATGAGCTCAAATCAACACTATCCTACCAACGGGACATTAAAAACTGTAATATCTTATGTTTCACCGAGTTGTGGCTGAATGACGACATGGATAACATACAGCTGGCTCATTTTCCGTGCATTGGCAAGATAGAACAGCTGCCTCCGGTAAGACAAGGGGTGGCGGTCTGTGTCGATTTATCAATAACTGTAACTTTCTTCTGTGGACGAAGGAGAGGACCAAAGCGCAGCGTGGTAATAAACGTGAACACTACAAAATACAAAACAATAAATGTGAAAAACCGAAACAGTTCTGTCTGGTGCAGACACTCGAAGACTGAAGACAACCACCCACAAAACCCAACACAAAACAGGCTACCTAAATATGGTTCCCAATCAGAGACAATGACTAACACCTGCCCCTGATTGAGAACCATATCAGGCCAAACACAGAAACGGGAAAACTAGACACACAACATAGAATGCCCACTCAGCTCACGTCCTGACCAACACTAAAACAAAGAAAACACAAAAGAACTATGGTCAGAACGTGACAGTACCCCCCCCCCCCCAAGGTGCGGACTCCTGCCGCAAAACCTGACCTATAGGGGAGGGTCTGGGTGGGCATCTGTCCGCGCGTCGGTGGCGGCACTGGCGCTGGACGTGACACCCACTTCACCATAGTCTTTGTCCGCTTCAGTGACGTCCTTTGAGCGGCGACCCTCGCCGCCGACCCTGGCCTGGGAACCCTAATAAAAGGGCCCACCGGACTGAGGAGCGCCTTTGGACTGAGGGCGCCCTGTACTGAGGAAACTCCTCCGGACTGAGGGCAGCGCCGGACTGAGGGGCAGCCCGGACTAGGGCAGCTCAGGACTGAGGGTAGCTCAGGGACTGAGGGGCAGCTCATGACTGAGGGGTCTCATGACTGAGAGGTAGCTCTGACTGAGCTAGTAGATGACTGAGAGGTAGCTCAGACTGAGAGTAGCTCATGACTGAGATGTAGGTCAGGACTGAGGGCAGCTCGGACTGAAGGGCGGCTCCGGACCTGAAGGGCGGCTCCGGACTGAAGGGCGGCTCCGGACCGAAGGGCGGCTCCGGACGGAAGGGCAGCTCCGGACGGAAGGGCAGCTCCGGACTGAAGGGAAGCTCCCTGACTGGCGGGCGGCTCTGGCAGCTTAGCATCCTGACTGGCGGGCGGCTCTGGCAGCTCCTGACTGGCGGGCGGCTCTGGCAGCTCCTGACTGGCGGGCGGCTCTGGCAGCTTCCTGACTGGCGGCGGCTCTGGCAGCTCCTGACTGGCGGCGGGCTCTGGCAGCTCCTGACTGGCGGGCGCTCTGGCAGGCCTGATGGCGGGCGGCTCTGGCGGCTCCTGACTGGCGGGCGGCTCTGGCGGCTCCTGACTGGCGGACGGCTCTGGCGGCTCCGACGACGGACGCTCTAGCGGCTCAGACAACGGCGGCTCTAGCGGCTCAGGACGAGACAGGCGGCTCAGATGGCGCTGGACAGACGGGCGGCTCAGATGGCGCTGGGCAGACGGGCGGCTCAGATGGCGCTGGGCAGACGGGCGGCTCAGATGGCGCTGGGCAGACGGGCGGGCTCAAGATTGGCGCTGGGTAGACGGGCAGCTCTGGCCTGCTGAGGCGCACAGTAGGCCTGGTGCGTGGTGCCGGAACTGGTGGTACCGGGCTGGGGACACGCACCTCTGGGCGAGTGCGGGGAGCAGGAACAGGGCATACTGGACCCGGGAGGCGCACAGTAGGCCTGGTGCGTGGTGCCGGCACTGATGGTACCGGGCTGAAGACACGCACCTCAGGGTGAGTGCGGGGAGCAGGAACAGGGCGTACAGGGCTCTGGAGACGCACAGGAAGCCTGGTGCGTGGTGTTGGCACTGGTGGTAGTGGGCTGAGGACACGCACCTCAAGGCGAGTGCGGGGTGCTGGAACTGGAGGCCTGGTACGTGGCGCCGGCACCGGAGGGCTGGTGCGTGGGGCTGCCACAGGAGAGCTAGTACGTGGGGCTGCCACAGGACAGCTGGTGCGCTGAGCTGGCACAGGATGTGCAGGGCTAGGGAGGCGCACAGGAGGCCTGGTGCGTGGGGCTGGCACAGTCTTCACCAGACGGCTAGCATGCACCTCAGGACGAGTATGGAGAGCTGACTCAGGTGACATCAAATCCCCGACACGCTCCGTCGGGCGGATGTCGTGCCTCATGCACCAAACCAGCACCTCCCTCATAACTCTCTCCTCCTGTCTCCCCATTAACTCCTTTACTGTCTCTGCTTCGCTCACCTCCAATACCACCCTGACCGGCTCTGGTTCCATCCTTGGCTCCTTACGGTAAGCAGGGGGAGTTGGCTCAGGTCTGACTCCGCCAAACTCCCCGTGTGCCGCCCCCCAATACATTTTTGGGGCTGCCTCCCGGGCTTCCAGCCGCTCTGCCGTGCTAGCTCCTCATAATGCCGCCTCTCTGCTTTTGCTGCCTCCAGCTCTGCTTTGGGGCGGCAATATTCCCCTGGCTCTGCCCAGGGTCCTTTGCCGTCCAACTCGTCCTCCCATGTCCATTCCTCCTTCTCGCGCTGCTCCTGCTGCCGCTGCCTGTTACCACGCTGCTTAGTCCGGTTTTGGTGGGCGGTTCTGTAACGGCTTTCTTCTGTGGACGAAGGAGAGGACCAAAGCGCAGCGTGGTAATTGTCCATAATGTTTAATTAAAGACAATAAACGTGAACACTACAAAATACAAAACAACAAATGTGAAAAACCGAAACAGTTCTGTCTGGTGCAGACACACGAAGACTGATAACCACCCACAACCCCAACACAAAACAGGCTACCTAAATATGGTTCCCAATCAGAGACAATGACTAACACCTGCCTCTGATTGAGAACCATATCAGGCCAAACACAGAAACGGGAAAACTAGACACACAACATAGAATGCCCACTCAGCTCAGGTCCTGACCAACACTAAAACAAAGAAAACACAAAAGAACTATGGTCAGAACGTGACAATAACAGCTGGTGCACGAAACATAATATTAATAAAGTCTCAAGGTTTTGCTCACCTGAGTTAGAGTATCTCATGATAAGCTGTAGATCACACTATTTACGAAGAGAGTTCTCATCTATATTTGTCGTAGCTGTCTATTTAGAACGACAAACCAATGCTGGCACTAAAACCGCACTCAATGAGCTGTGTAAAGCCATAAGCAAACAAGAAAATGCTCATTCAGAGGCGGCGCTCCAAGTGGCCAGGGACTTTAATGCAGGGAAACTTAAATCTGTTTTACCTAATTTCTACCAGCATATTACATGACTGTACGTACATAACCCAACCAGAAGACATGGATTACAGGCAACGTCGGCACTGACCTAATGGGTAGACCTAACGCTTTCAAGGAACATGACTCTAATCTGGACGCTTATAAGAAATCCCGCTATAACCACCGACGAACCATCAAACAGGCAAAGCGTCAATACAAGATTGGATCCTATTACACTGGCTCCGATGCTCATTGGATGTTGCAGGGTTTGCAAACTATTACGGAGACTACAAAGGGAAGCACAGTCGTGAGCTGCCCAGTAACACAAACCTACCAGACGAGCTAAATTAGTTTTATGCACGCTTCTGAACAGCACCAGCTGTTCCGGAATGACTGTGTGATCACACTCTTTGTAGCCGATGTGAGTAAGACCTTTAAACAGGTTAACATTCACAAGGCCGCAGGATCAGACAGGTTACCAGGACGTGTACTCCAAGCATGCGCTGACCAACTGACACGTGTCTTCACTGACATTTTCAACCTGTCCCTGACCAATTCAGTAATACCAACATGTTTCAAGCAGACCACCATAGTCCCTGTGCCCTAGAACACCAAGGTCACCTGCCTAAATTACTACTGACCCTTGGCACTCACGTCTGTAGTCATGAAGTGCTTTGAAAGGCTGGTCATGGCTCACATCAACACCATTATCACAGAAACTCTAGACCCACTCCAATTTGCATACCGCACCAACAGATCAACAGATGATGGAATCTCTATTGCACTCCACACTGCCCTTTCCCACCTGGACAAAAGGAACACCTACAGTTGAAGTCGAAAGTTTACATACCCCTTAGCCAAATACATGTAAACTCAGTTTTTCACAATTCCTGACATTTAATCCTAGTAAACATTACCTGTTTTAGGTCAGTTAGGATCACCACTTTATTTTAAGAATGTGAAATGTCAGAATAGTAGAGAGAATGATTTATTTCAGCTTTTATTTCTTTCATCACATTTCCAGTGGGTCAGAAGTTTACATACACTCAATTAGTATTTGGTAGCATTGCCTTTAAATTGTTTAACTTGGGTCAAACATGTCGGGAAGCCTTCCACAAGCTCCCACAATAAGTTGGGTGAATTTTGGCCCATTCCTCCTGACAGACCTGGTGTTACTGAGTCAGGTTTGTAGGTCTCCTTGCTCGCACACACTTTTCAGTTCTGCTTACAAATGTTCTTTAGGGTTGAGGTCAGGGCTTTGTGATGGCCACTCCAATACCTTGACTTTGTTGTCTTTAAGCCATTTTGCCACAACTTTGGAAGTATGCTTGGGGTCATTGTCCATTTGGAAGACCCATTTGTGACCAAGCTTTAACTTCCTGACTGATGTCTTGAGATGTTGCTTCAATATATCCACATAATTTTCCTGCCTCATGATGCCACCAGTCCCTCCTGCAGCAAAGCACCACCACAACATGATGCTGCCACCCCCGTGCATCACGGTTGGGATGGTGTTCTTCGGGTTGCAAGCCTCCCCCTTTTTCCTCCAAACATAACGATGGTCATTATGGCCAAACAGTTATATTTTTGTTTCATCAGACCAGAGGACATTTCTCCAGAAAGTACTTCCTTTGTCCTCATGTGCAGTTGCAAACCGTAGTCTGGCTTTTTTATGGCGGTTTTGGAGCAGTGGCTTCTTCCTTGCTGAGCGGCCTTTCAGGTTTTGTCGATATGGGACTTGTTTTACTGTGGATATAGATACTTTTGTACCTGTTTCCTCCAGCATCTTCACAAGGTCCTTTGCTGTTGTTCTGGGATTAATCATGGAATACAGGAAAAGGAGGGCCGCGCACGCCCCCAATCTCATCGACGGGGCTGTAGTGGAGAAGGTTGAGAGGTTCAAGTTCCTTGGTGTCCACATCACCAACAAACTGTCATGGTCCAAACAAACTTAGACAGTCGTGAAGAGGGCATGACAAAGCCTATTCCCCCTCAGGACACAGAAAAGATTTGGCATGGGTCCTCAGATCCTCAAAATTTCTACACCTGCACCATCGAGATCATCCTGACTGGTTGCATCACTGCTTGGTATGGCAACTGCTCGGCCTCTGATTGCAAGGCACTACAGAGGGTAGTGCCTACAGCCCAGTACATCACTGGGGCCAAGCTTCCTGCCATCCATGACCTCTATACCAGGACCTGTCAGAGGAAGGCCCTAAAAATTGCCAAAGACTTGTGGCGGATGAATCAGAATTAGTTGGGTAACATAGATAAGATGTTTTATTTGCATAATATGCTTTTTTGAGATACTTGTCATTAGAATGTATCCTTTTGGACTATAGTGTTGGCAGTTGCACTTTTCCCTCAGCTAGGGCTCAGTCACTTGGGGCCCAGAAAGGGGAGAGGTCAGGCTTGTCTTTCACATGTCCCTGGTGCTATGCAGAATATCAGAAAGGGAAGAGGACAGAATGGAACATTGTCTTCATATGTGAATGTGTCTTTACCTATTCTTAAACCATGTGAAGGGATGGTGTGATTAATGGGGAACCAATTACTTGTCTCCACAATGTCTGTGCGCTTATCCTGGGATAGTGTATGACCTAGAGGTTCACTCACCTCAGTGAGCTTGTCCAGAAGTGGGGTCAAGAGGGGGTTTACTTGAGATGGGAGTATCTAGAGTTGACAATTGAGTTATGCCTTGGATGAGGTAATGTTTTTGTACTATGAAATACCAGGAACGAGATTAGAACCTCGTTTTAGAGACCAAACTGAGCGGTAATTTATAGCGAATGCTATCTGCCTGAGGGATACTCCTTTCTCAAGTAAAAGTCCTTTTGTGAAGAGTTCCTAAGATCTGTGGTTCGTCATGTAAGTTGAGAGGGGTGTATCTTGGCTATAAAAGATCTTTGTATTTTTCTGAAGTCACTCTCAATGGTTCATTATAGATAGTGAATTGTTGAAAGTCAAAGGGCTATTGTAAAGGTCATATTATAAAATATGTAGTTTAAGTATAACCCTGACTGGTGTGTGAAGTTTGTCTCTCTCTCCTCATTTGGTAATACAGGAAAATGCCACCACAGACTCCAGCTGCCCTTGTCATAGATTGTTCCCTCTGCTACCGCACGGCAAGCGTTATTGAAGCGTCAAGTCTAGGTCCAAAATATTTCTAAACAGCTTCTACCCCCAAGCCATAAGACTCCTGAACAGCTAACCAAATGGCTACCCAGACTATTTGCATTGACCCCCCATCTATTTTCTTATTTTTTAATAAAAACATTTTTTTTGTTTACTTCAGTTTATTTAGTAAATACTTTATTAACACTTATATTTTCTTAAAACTGCATTGTTGATTAAGGGCTTGTAAGTAAGATCTGCACCAGACCATGTGACAAATAACTTTTGATTTGATTTTGATTTTAATGAAAGGTCTCTTCTCTGGCTGCACCACACGGTTATTGACAGTGTAAACAAGGCACAGAGACGCAGAGGACATGCCTTGATCGAGCGGCAACGCATTTCAGGCTCCATTTGAACTGAAATAAAAAACAAATGTTTTAATTTAGCAGTTTTTAAATTATGAGCAGCACAGATATAAACCTACAGGAGAACCTTTTAAAGCTTGACATTGTTGTAATTGAGAGCTGAGCTGAACCTCCCAATATGCATAAGACTTCAGAAAGACGTTGAAAGGGGTATTTTTGGTTGAAAAGACGTATTTCAACCAATTTTGATCACCGGCTTGTCTAATGTACAGTACTGTAGTTGAAAGCAGGGTAAATCACTCTGTCTTTGACAATAACCTATAACGTTAGATTGTGTTGCACAGAGACATGTCTGCAGTGTATCTGCAGTATATCTGCATTGACAGTCTGTGTGTCCCTGAGCAGCATTTGCGCATCATCAGTTCACTCATTACAGCGGAGAGAGAAGCACTTACATGTCTATGATCCAGAAGAAAATAAATGTCCCTGTAATTGTAATCTAATTGTGCATCTCCTAACTAAAGGGACATGGGCATGTGTAAGCACTGGCGGACTTACCATTAGGCATAAGAGGCAATTGCCTCAGGCCTTACATCATCAAGGGGCCTCATGAGCCGGGCTCCGACTTGATCCACTGCATTGCCAATATCGGCCTTCCACATCTGGCTGAGCTACAGCGGTTTTTGTCAGACCAGGAGACATCCCAAAAATTGGTCTTCTCAGGAAAATGTCTGTAGTATCCGAGCAGACTAATATGTCCCCTCAATGGAAAGATAAGACTCTCACGAACAAAATGATGTTCTCCGTTTTGCTCTACCCCCACAAGAGTGACGGGATTCTTCTGAAGGTACCCGAGTTCCGGTTGAAAAAATGAAGGGAAGTGAATAGGGCATTTCTATGTAAAAGATATACAAGTAATTCCACGATCCCAACCATTTTTCTTCAGATCTTTCTTAAATCTCTCAGATATACAATTGAAGTCGGAAGTTTACATACACCTTAGCCAAATACATTTAAATTCAGTTTTTCACAATTCCTGACATTTAATCCTAGTAAACTTTCCCTGTCTTAGGTCAGTTAGGATCACCACTTTATTTTAAGAATGTGAAATGTCAGAATAGTAGGGAGAATGATTTATTTCAGCTTTTATTTCTTTCATCACATTCCCAGTGGGTCAGAAGTTTACATACACTCAATTAGTATTTGGTAGCATTGCCTTTAAATTGTTTAACTTGGGTCAAACGTGTCGGGTATCCTTCCACAAGCTTCCCACAATAAGTTGGGTGAATTTTGGCCCATTCCTCCTGACAGAGCTGGTGTAACTGCGTCAGGTTTGTAGGCCTCCTTGCTCGCACACACTTTTTCAGTTCTGCCCACAAATTTTCTATAGGATTGAGGTCAGGGCTTTGTGATGGCCACTCCAATACCTTGACTTTGTTGTCCTTAAACTTCTTATGACTGCAATCCCGTTAACGGGATGATATGACAACAGCCAGTGAAAGTGCGGGGGCGACAAATTCAAACAACAGAAATCTCATAATTCAAATTCCTCAAACATACATGTATCTTATACCATTTTAAAGGTAATCTTGTTGTTAATCCCACCAAAGTTTCCGATTTCAAATAGGCTTTACAGCGAAAGCACCACAAACGATTATGTTAGGTCACCGCAAAAACACAGAAAAACACAGCAATTTTTCAGCCAAAGACAGGAGTCACAAAAAGCAGAAATATAGATAAAATTTATCACTAACCTTTGATGATCTTCATCAGATGACACTCATAGGACTTCATGTTACACAATACATATATATGTTTTGTTCGATAAAGTTAATATTTATATCCAAAAACCTCAGTTTACATTCAGTCTCATCTGAAAGTTGTAAAAAGTTGTAAATTCTTCACGAACCCTGGCTAACAAGTTGAATCAGCAATACAAAATTGGGTTTAATTATTTATTTACTAAATACCTAACTAATCACACAGAATTACACATACACATAATTAATCATAACTTGATTACAAATTACGTCATAAAGGAAAACGGAACAGATATGACAGTTTGTTACACAAAAGAAAAGGGGCTGCGTTTGAGTGAAAGAGCGGGAAGACTGAGGAACAAAGGGCAAAGCTGTGCTATCGTAAATACAGTATCTTATGCATTCTAAATTACCGCCCATTTGGAAAAGGAAAATGCAATAAATATTTACTCTGAGCTGCGCGTCGGTAGGTTGGTGGTAGATGGAAGGCCGTGTTGCCCAACCGAGTCCTTTGTCCTTTGAAGAATGTCTCTGCTGGTCAATTGGGTACGTTGTAGTAATGTCGTTGTGTGGTAGATGGAATACTCCATATGTCCTATCCTAATTTACGTTTGCAGCTGCTGTTGCTAACTCAACTTCTAGGAGGTATCACTTCTATAGTGAATAAGAGTTCAAAGTTCATACCATTCGCAACCAAAGCTCATGCTGAGGTTGGCTTAGTTCTGTAGTTGACATGTTATCTGAACGATTCTGACATCGGACTGTCGTCCTCACATCCTCGGAACAGGAAGTTACATTTTCGTCAATAGCTTATATAGTGGAGGGAGAAGGGTATGTCTGAAAAGTTTATAACCCATGTCTCTTCACAGGGGCGGGCCACTGGTTGAGCAGAGCCCTAAACTTATGAAAACCCAAATCTCTCATTTGGAAGCTAAAATTACATTTAATCTCTTC
This sequence comes from Salvelinus sp. IW2-2015, assembly GCF_002910315.2. Lineage (NCBI taxonomy): Eukaryota > Metazoa > Chordata > Actinopteri > Salmoniformes > Salmonidae > Salvelinus > Salvelinus sp. IW2-2015. Next base: position 21,458,586 of record NC_036841.1, read on the forward strand.
ACAAATAATTTTATATTCAAACATTTGAATTGAACAACAATTCCATGTGAATCCAATACCTCTGATGTGTAGACTTTCCACAGTAAAGTTTATGTCATTCTATCATTGATGAGAATGTGCAAGTTGACAACCGAACTGACATAATATACCTTAAGTACCACCGCATATGTTCAGTTGGTCGGATTACCAGAATATACACTGCTCAAAAAAATAAAGGGAACACTAAAATAACACATCCTAGATCTGAATGAATGAAATATCTTATTAAATACTTTTTCTTTACATAGTTGAATGTGCTGACAACAAAATCACACAAAAATGATCAATGGAAATCAAATGTATCAACCCATGGAGGTCTGGATTTGGAGTCACACTCAAAATTAAAGTGGAAAACCACACTACAGGCTGATCCAACTTGATGTAATGTCCTTAAAACAAGTCAAAATGAGGCTCAGTAGTGTGTGTGGCCTCCACGTGCCTGTATGACCTCCCTACAACGCCTGGGCATGCTCCTGATGAGGTGGCGGATGGTCTCCTGAGGATCTCCTCCCAGACCTTGACTAAAGCATCCGCCAACTCCTGGACAGTCTGTGGTGCAACGTGGCGTTGGTGGATGGAGCGAGACATGAGTCCCAGATGTGCTCAATTGGATTCAGGTCTGGGGAACGGGCGGGCCAGTCCATAGCATCAATGCCTCTCTTGCAGGAACTGCTGACACACTCCAGCCACATGAGGTCTAGCATTGTCTTGCATTAGGAGGAACCCAGGGCCAACCACACCAGCATATGGTCTCACAAGGGGTCTGAGGATCTCATCTCGGTACCTAATGGCAGTCAGGCTACCTCTGGCGAGCACATGGAGGGCTGTGCGGCCCCCCAAAGAAATGCCACCCCACACCATGACTGACCCACCGCTAAACCGGTCATGCTGGAGGATGTTGCAGCAGCAGAACGTTCTCCACGGCGTCTCCAGACTCTGTCACGTCTGTCACATGTGCGTGTGAACCTGCTTTCATCTGTGAAGAGCACAGGGCGCCAGTGGCGAATTTGACAATCTTTGGTGTTCTCTGGCAAATGCCAAACGTCCTGCACGGTGTTGGGCTGTAAGCACAACCCCCACCTGTGGACGTCGGGTCCTCATACCACCCTCATGGAGTCTGTTTCTGACTGTTTGAGCAGACACATGCACATTTGTGGCCTGCTGGAGGTCATTTTGCAGGGCTCTGGCAGTGCTCCTCCTTGCACAAAGGCGGAGTAGCGGTCCTGCTGCTGGGTTGTTGCCCTCCTACGGCCTCCTCCACGTCTCCTGATGTACTGGCCTGTCTCCTGGTAGCGCCTCCATGCTCTGGACACTACGCTGACAGACACAGCAAACCTCTTGACACAGCTCGCATTGATGTGCCATCCTGGATGAGCTGCACTACCTGAGCCACTTGTGTGGGTTGTAGACTCCGTCTCATGCTACCACTAGAGTGAAAGCACCGCCAGCATTCAAAGGTGACCAAAACATCAGCCAGGAAGCATAGGAACTGAGAATTGGTCTGTGGTCACCACCTGCAGAACCACTCCTTTATTGGGGGTGTCTTGCTAATTGCCCTATAATTTCCACCTGTTGTCTATTCCATTTGCACAACAGCATGTGAAATTTATTGTCAATCAGTGTTGCTTCCTAAGTGGACAGTTTGATTTCACAGAAGTGTGATTGACATTGGTTACATTGTGTTGTTTAAGTGTTCCCTTTATTTTTTTGAGCAGTGTAGTTCATTTCCCCCCAACTTCTGATGTTCCCAGAATCTCTATGTTAACCAAATGGGTTTTCTAATGTCACATCAGTAGAGTAGGGGGAGGAAAAAGGGGGGAAGGGGTATTTATGACTGTCATAAACCTACCCCCAGGCCAACGTCATGACACCACTTCCACAAGAAATGTTTGTTTTGTTCGGTAATGTCCATCATTTATGTCCAAATAGCTATTTTTGTTAGCGTGTTTGGTAAACAAATCCAAAGTTAGGAAGCGCATTCACTAAAAGCAGACGAAATGTGCAAAAGTTCCGTAACAGTCAGTAGAAACATGTCAAACGATGTATTGAATACATTTTTAGAATGTTTTTAACATAAATCTTCAGTAACGTTCCAACCGGAGAATTACATGGACTTCAGATGTGCGATGTAACAGAGCTCCCTTTCATGTGAACGCGCATGGTCAGAGCATGGTCAGGTCATGATAGACCTGACTAATTCCTGTCTCCTTCGGCCCCACTTCACAGTAGAGGCATAAGACAAGGTTCTACAGACTGGTGACATCTAGTGGAAGCCGTAGGAAGTGCAAACTCATCCATATCCCACTGTATATTCAATAGGGGCTTGGTTGAAAATCGACCTACCTCAGAATGCCCACTTCCTGTTTGGATTTTTTCTCAGGTTTTTGCCTGAGAGTCCTGCCATATGAGTTCTGTTATACTCACAGACATCATTCAATCAGTTTTAGAAACTTCAGAGTGTTTTCTATCCATTACGAGTAATAATATGCATATATTAGCAACTGGGACTGAGGAGCAGGCAGTTTACTATGGGCACCTCTGGGCACCTTTCATCCAAACTACTCAATACTGCCTCTGCAGCCATAAGAAGTTAAGCCATTTTGCCACAACTTTGGAAGTATGCTTGGGGTCATTGTCCATTTGGAAGACCCATTTGCGACCAAGCTTTAACTTCCTGACGGATGTCTTGAGATGTTGCTTCAATATATCCCCATCCATTTTCCAAACTGTTTAAAGGCACAGTCAACATATATGTAAACTTCTGACCCACTGGAATTGTGATACAGTGAATTATAAGTGAAATAATCTGTCTGTAAACAATTGTTGGAAAAGTTACTTGTGTCATGCACAAAGTAGATGTAGTAACCGACTAGTCAAAACTATAGTTTGTTAACAAGAAATTTGTGGAGTGGTTGAAAAACAAGTTTTAATGACTCCAACCTAAGTTGAGTATGTTGAGTTGATTTTATTTTTACAGGGACAGTGCACATTAATCAACGTTTCAGTAAAAGTGCCGGTTTTAGCCAGCTGGCTAATTTTCAACCGCAGTCCCTGGGCAGGACTATGTATTTTTGTAAATAACAGCTGGTGCACGATATCTAAGGAAGTCTCAAGCTATTGCTCGCTTGAGGTAGAGTATCTCAAGTGTATGTAACTTCCGACTTCAACTGTATTCCAGTCAGTGCTAGAAAAACAGTCCTGTAGATTAGCATCTGCTTCATCTGACCACTTTTTTATTGATCTGGTCACTGGTGTTTCTTGCTTTAATTGTTGCTTGTAAGCAGGAATCAGGAGGATAGAATTATGGTCAGATTTGCCAAATGGAGGGAGAGCTTTTTATGCTTCTCTGTGTGTGGCGTAAAGGTGGTCCAGAGTTTTTTTCCCTCTGGTTGCACATTTAACATGCTGATAGAAATTTGGTAAAATTGATTTAAGTTTCCCTGCATTGAAGTCCCCAGCTACTAGGAGCGTCGCCTCTGGGTGAGAGTTTTCTTGTTTGCTTATGGCGGAATATAGCTCATTCAAGGCTGTCTTATTGCCAGCCTCCGTCTGTGGTGGTATGTAAAACAGCTACAAAAAATACAGATGAAAACTCTCTAGGTAGATAGTGTGGTCTACAGCTTATCATGAGATACTCTACCTCAAGCGAGCAATAGCTTGAGACTTCCTTAGATATCGTGCACCAGCTGTTATTTACAAAAATACATAGTCCGCCACCCCTTGTCTTACCAGACGCCGCTGTTCTATCCTGCCGGTACAGCGTATAACCAGCCAGCTGTATGTTGATAAAGTCGTCGTTCAGCCACGACTCCATGAAGCATAAGATATTACAGTTTTGAATGTCCCGTAGGTAGTTTAATTTTCCGCGTAGGTCATAGATTTTATTCTCCACGTCGACATTGATTGTGGCGAGAGTGTCACGTTCTGACCTTAGTTTCTTTTTTATGTCTTTATTTTAGTTTGGTCAGGGCATGAGTTGGGGTGGGCATTCTATGTTGTTTTTCTATGTGTTGTTCTATACGTTATATTTCTATGTGTTTGGCCTAGTATGGTTCTCAATCAGAGGCAGGTGTCGATCGTTGTCTCTGATTGAGAATCATACTTAGGTAGCCTGTTTTCCCACTATGGGTTGTGGGTAGTTGTTTTCCGTTTTAGTGTTTTCACCATTCGGGACTGTTTCGGTTTTCATTTTGATTCTCTTGTTCTTTTTGTATTTTGTATTCATTCTCATTAAAAGTTATTATGGATACGTACCACGCTGCACATTGGTCCGACATTTCCTACTCCTCCTCAGACGAAGAGGACGAAAGCCGTTACAGAGAGTGGCCTGTAGATTGTCGTGGAAGTTCAGTACTGAGAGAGACTTGGTCATTTCTTCAAACAATCATCTTTATTTAATTTCGATTAATTATTGCAATAATGAGGCTGGTCGACCCCACACCCTTGAGTGTTGGACCGAGTAACCTAACCTTTACACAAATGCAGAGTACTATATATAGCTGACACTAACAATGCTCAGTCATGGTTGGTTCAACCCCCCTCATGCAGACCAAGGAGCATCATAAGCCACTCTGGGTTCATCCTGTCGTTATCTGCACGAGGTCTGTTGTCTTAACCCCACCCTGGCTTGGTTTCCCAGATGCAAGGATGAATTTGAGACAATGAAGGATTGTTATACTCCTAAGCTATCTCTAGTAAAACACATTATTGTCTATGTAACGCAGTCTTTAACTCATTTGTCAGTTTAAGCCATCCCCAGTGACCATACGCCCAGATTAGCTGCAGGGAACTAGAGTGGAGACCATGAAAACACAGACACTAGTAGGAAATGTCTTACAATTAGTTAAATATTAATTGTTAACCATTAATATCAAATAGATCAGCTAAATATGTAATTTTCCTATCACAAGATCCCTTGATGTTACCCTGGGATTCTTAGAGAACTTTCGGTCAGCTCTTGGGCTGAATTTGGTGGGACGACCTGTCCTAGGTAGATTGCCCGTGGTCTGGAATTGTTGCCATTTGTAGATGATCCATCAGACAATGGAATGATGTACTTCAAATCGCTTGGAAATGTAACCCCTCCCAGACTCATGGGCATCAATAATCTTTCTTCTGAGGGCCTCAGGTAGGTATTTTGATCTTGGCATGATGTTACCACACACCCATATGGTTACGACCAAACTAGACCGAGTTTCTAATATTTATGGAAGGCTGGACCCTCCCAAATTACTCTCTAATAATTTGCGACTGTTTTGGTGCACCTGATTCTAATTTTAACCATTTTTTGTGATGGTTAAGGTAGTGGTATACTAACTTTATCCCGCAGAAAGAAATTTCATTTTAGTTTTTTTTAATTACATAACATTTTGAAAGTAAAACATTGTTTGTGTTATTTGTTAAATCGGGTTACCTTGATCAATGAATGTGGTTGGAATTTAGATCAAATATCCATGTGCCCAAATATGTTTAAAAAAATAAATAATTAAAAAGACGACATTCCAGGGGGTGTACTTACTTTTTCACATGACTGTATGTATGCAACAAGGCACTAAAGTAATACTTTTTTAAAAAGCCTTATGTTTGGGGCAAATCCAACACAACACATCACTGAGTAACTGCCTCATTTTCAAGCATGGTGGTGGCTGCATCATAGTATGGGTATACTTGGCATCGGCAAAGACTGGGTGGGGAGTCTTTCAGGATGAAAAGAAACGGGATGGAGGTAAGCACAGACAAATTCCTAGAGGAAAACCTGCTTCAGTCTGCTTTACACCAGACACTGGTTTGTGCAGTCTCTTTCTGGGAGATGAATTCACCTTTCAGCATGACAGTAACCTACAACACAAAGCCAAAATTGACACTGGAGTTGCTTATCAAGAAGACAGTGAAAGTTCCTGAGTGGCCAAGTTACAGCTATGACTTAAATCTGCTTGAAAATCTATGGTCAAGATTTTTAAATTGCTGTCTATCCATGATCGCTGACACCTTGACAGAGCTTGACGAATTTTGAAAAGAATAATGGGCATATATTGTACAATAAAGGTGTGCGAAGCTCTTATGACACTTATCCAAGAAGACTAACAGCTGTAACCGCTGCCAAATGTGTTTCTAACATGTATTGACTCAGGGGGGTGAATACGTATCTAATCAAGGTATATTAGTGTTTATTTTCATAAATATTTAAATAAATATATTTTATTTCTACTTTGACATTAGAGTATTTTGGAAAGATCGTTGACAAAAAATGACAATTAAATACATTTGAATCCCACTTTGTAACACAATAAAATGTGAAGAAATCCAAGGGGGGTGTAGATTATCTATGGGCACTGTATGTGATGTTGTCTGGCCAAAAAGACTATGGCATGTCATAATCTTTTTGCCAAGACAGTATCAGACAGATGGACTACATTTAGTAAGAAAGAGGGGCACTGTTTCGCGCACTCGGATGCTTTCAGACACTTCCATTGGTTAGACTCTTACAGTTGTGAGGCTGTGCTTGGCCATTCACTGGCAGTGATGATGTAGCAAAATGCAGAACTCCATTCATGTCAGCTCTAATAAGGATGGCAGTGCATTTAGAGAGGTTAAAAAACATCATTAGCATCTGAAAAAAAGCAGCATTCCTCAAGAGAGGATGGCTTTCACTTCAGCAGTGATAAATTCATGAACTTCTTTGAGGAAAAGATCATGATCATTAGAAAGCAAATTACGAACTCCTCTTTAAATCTGCGTATTCCTCCAAAGCTCAGTTGTCCTGAGTCTGCACAACTCTGCCAGGACCTAAGATAAGGGAAGACACTCAAGTTTTTTAATACTATATCTCTTGACACATTGATGAAAATAATCATGGCCTCTAAACCTTCAAGCTGCACACTGGACCCTATTCCAACTAAACTACTGAAAGAGCTGCTTACTGTGCCTGGCCCTCCTATGTTGAACATAATAAACGGCTCTCTATCCACCGGATGTGTACCAAACTCACTAAAAGTGGCAGTAATAAAGCCTCTCTTGAAAAAAACAAACCTTGACCAAGAAAATATAAAAAACTATCGGCCTATATCAAATCTCTCATTCCTCTCAAACATTTTAGAAAAAGCTGTTGGGCAGCAACTCACTGCCTTCCTGAAGACAAACAATGTATACGAAACGCTTCAGTCTGGTTTTAGACTCCATCATAGCACTGAGACAGCACTTGCGAAGTTGGTAAATTACCTTTTAATGTCGTCAGACCGAGGTTCGACATCTGTCCTCGTACTCCTAGACCTTAGTGCTGCTTTTGATACCATCGATCACCACATTCTTTTGGAGAGATTGGAAACCCAAATTGGTCTACACGGACAAGTTCTGGCCTGGTTTAGATTTTATCTGTCGGAAAGATGTCAGTTTGTCTCTGTGGATGGTTTGTCCTCTGACAAATCAACTGTAAACGTCGGTGTTCTTCAAGGCTCCGTTTTAGGACCACTATTGTTTTCACTATATATTTTACCTCAGAGTGATGTCATTCAGAAACATAATGTTAACTTTCACTGCTACGCGGACGACACACAGCTGTACATTTCGATTAAACAGCCCCAAAATTGCCCTCCCTGGAAGCCTGTGTTTCAGACATAAGGAAGTGGATGGCAGCAAATGTTCTACTTTTAAACTCAGACAAAACAGAGATGCTAGTTCTAGGTCCCAAGAAACAAAGAGATCTATTGTTGAATCTGACAATTAATCTTGATGGTTGTACAGTCGTCTCAAATAAAACTGTGAAGGACCTCAGCGTTACTCTGGACCCTGATCTCTCTTTTGACGAACATATCAAGACTGTTTCAAGGATAGATTTTTTCCATCTATGTAACATTGCAAAAATCAGCAACTTTCTGTCCAAAAATGATGCAGAAAAATGTATCCATGCTTTTGTCACTTCTAGGTTAGACTACTGTGATGCTCTACTTTCCGGCTATCCGGATAAAGCAATAAATAAACTTCAGTTAGTGCTAAACACGGCTGCTAGAATCTTGACTAGAACCCCCCCCAAAAATGTATCATATTACTCCAGTGCTAGCCTCTCTACACTGGCTTCCTGTTAAGGCAAGGGCTGATATCAAGGTTTTACTGCTAACCTACAAAGCATTACATGGGCTTGCTCCTACCTATCTTTCCGATGTGGTCCTGCTGTACATACCTACACGTACGCTACGGTCACAAGACGCAGGCCTCGTTATTGTCCCTAGAATTTCTAAGCAAACAGCTGGAGGCAGGGCTTTATCCTATAGAGCTCCATTTTTATGGAATGGTCTGCCTATCCATGTGAGAAACACAGACTCGGTCTCAACCTTTAAGTCTTTTTGAAGACTCATCTCTTCAGTAGGTACTATGATTGAGTGTAGTCTGGCCCAGGAGTGCGAATGTGAACGGAAAGGCACTGGAGCAACGAACCGCCCTTGCGGTCTCTGCCTGGCCGGTTCCCCTCTCTCCACTAGGATTCTCTGCCTCAAACCCCTATTACAGGGGCTGAGTCACTGGTTTACTGGTGCTCTTCCATGCCGTCCCTAGGAGGGGTGCGTCACTTGAGTGGGTTGAGTCACTGATGTGATCGTCCTGTCCAGGTTGGCCGTGGGGGAGGTCTTCGTGGGCTATACTCAGCCTTGTTTCAGGATGGTAAGTTGGTGGTTGGAGATATCCCTTTAGTGGTGTGGGGGCTGTGCTTTGGCAAAGTGGGTGGGGTTATATCCTGCCTGTTTGGCCCTGTCCGGGGGTATCGTCGGACAGGGCCACAGTGTCTCCCGACCCCTCCGGTCTCAGCCTCCAGTATTTATGCTGCACTAGTTGTGTGTCGGGGGGCTAGGGTCTGTTATATCTGGAGTATTTTTCTTGTCTTACCCGGTGTCCTGTGTGAATTCAGTATGTTCTCTTTAATTCTCTCTCTTCTTCTTTCTTTCTCTCTCGGAGGACCTGAGCACTAGGACCATGCCTCAGGACTACCTGGCCTGATGTCACCTTGCTGTCCCCAGTCCACCTGGTCGTGCTGCTGGTCCAGTTTCAACTGTTCTGCCCGCAGCTATGGAAACCTGACCTGTTCACCGGATGTACTACCTGTCCCAGACCTGCTGTTTTCAACTCTCTAGAGACAGCAGGAGCGGTAGAGATACTCTGAATGATCGGCTATGAAAAGCCAACTGACATTTACGCCTGTGGTGCTGACCTGTTGCGCCATCTACAACCACTGTGATTATTATTATTTGACCCTGCTGATCATCTATGAACGTTTCAACATCTTGGCCATGTTCTGTTATAATCTCTACCTGGCACAGCCAATAGAGGACTGGCCCCCCTCATAGCCTGGTTCCTCTCTAGGTTTCTTCCTATGTTTTGGCCTTCCAAGGGAGTTTTTCCTAGCCACTGTGCTTCTACACCTGCATTGCTTGCTGTTTGGGGTTTTAGGCAGGGTTTCTGTACAGCACTTTGTGACATCAGCTTATGTAAGAAGGGCTTTATAAATACATTTGATTGATTGATCTGTCGCTAGCAACATTATTCAGTCATTCTGAATAATCTCACTGTCTCCTGGTGCTCCAGATGTTCAGGATTGGCTTTAGTACATGTACTGCACGGTACGACCGGCTGCTAGTGCTGTTGTTGGAACTGCCCCAAGCTTCAGCTTCTATCTCTGAAGTGGCTGTTTTTTGGGGGCTGTGAAATGAGAAGCTACCTACTGTATCCTTCGCCACCTTTATGGAGTGCCTTTACGCTATCTAGTGGCCAAAAGCTGACACAGCACCTCAGCTGCAAATATACTTCCATTTAGGTAAGACAGGTAAATTATCGCTTTTCCCATTAACCAAATAACAATAAACTAAGCCACATACGCCGAGTGTGCAAAACATTGAGAACACCATCCTATAGTGAGTAGCAGCCCCTTTTGCCCTCAGAACAGCCTTAATTCATCGGGGCATGGACTCTACAAGGTGTCGAAAGTGTTCCACAGGGATGCTGGCCTATGTGGACTCCAATGCTTCCCACTGTTGTCTCAAGTTGGCTGGATGTCCTTTGGGTGATGGACCATTCTTGATACACACGTGAAACTATGAACATCCCAGCAGCATTGCAGTTCTTGACACAAACCCTTGCGCCTGGCACCTACTACCAGACCCTGTTCAAAGGCACGTACATATTTTGTCTTGCTGATTCATCTTCTGAATGGCACATGTACACAATCCATGTCTCAATTGTCTCAAGGCTTAAACATCCTTCTTTAACCTGTCTCCTCCCCTTCATCTACACTGAAGTGGATTTAACCATTCTTGCTTCCCGTGTGTATCAAGAATGGTTAAATAAATAAAGGTTAAATAAAAAATATATAACAAGTGACATCAATAAGGGATCATAACTTGGGTTCACCTGGTCAGTCTGTCATGGAAAGAGCAGGTGTTCATAATGTTTCCTACACTCAGTGTATGTCTCATAACAGACTCAATTATTCCCAACTAAAAAAACAACATCAATAAATGAAAACATTTGGAAAAATGTTTGACCATGGCACAGTCTTCACTAAGAAATTGTAAAGTGAACAGAGTGATATTTTCATTTAGATTTAATTTTAATAAAAATGTATTACATACAATAAAATATCCAGTGGTACCATTTCAAAGACAACAATATATATTTTTAAGTTAATTAAAATCAGAACTCAGGAAAAAAAAACGGAAATTATTTTGTTATTTTCAATGTTTGGACTGTATGGACCGTATTGTCAGCAGAGTCCACAACTGCCATCTGTGTGTAGCCTAGTCCATAAAACACCCACTAGCCTCTACCATCTAGGTATGTGTAGATCTGAAGAAACATTTATAGGTATTAGCAGTGCAGTGAAAATTCCTTGCAGATTGATGAAGTTCCTAGGTGGTCAGGGATAGGGGCTGTTTCTGGACCGTGCCCATGTGTGTGTGTGTGTGTGTGTGTGTTAGGAGTGAGGGTGTAAGTACAGGATAGCCCCCGAATCCTCTAGTTTTTTTAAGGCTTCTGCTTCGTGGGCAAGGTCATGGTAGGAATCCTGGAACAGAACAAAAGCAGAGCCTAAACATAACATCACAGTGCACTGAAAAATCTACTAGCATGGCATATAACACTGAGTGTTGATCTGTCACAGGAGTTGAGTAAAATCCCATGCACACTCACCTTCATGGATTTCATAGTGTCATATCCATAGTAGTGTATAGGATGCTTCTGGTTTTTGGATGCTGGATATCCAAACCCAGCTATGTGGACCACATCACAGTAGTTGAGTGCCACGAACACAGCTAGGATCCCTGTAGTGGGGTGCACCAGTTTCTGTAGGAGTGAGAACCAAAACCAAATGAGACCTACAGTATATTATAAAATGTGTGGTTCCAGCCCTGAATGCTGATTGGCTTCCAGCCGTGGTATATCAGACCGTATACCATGTGTATGACAAAACATGTAATTTTACTCCTCTAATTACGTTGGTTTATAATAGCAATAAGGCACCTCGGGAGTTTGTGGTATATGGCCAACTTTGCGATGCTGTCGTGCCTAACAACAGTCCTTAGCCATGGTATATTAGCCATATACCACACCCCCTCGTGCCTTTTTGCTTAAGTAATATACATGTAGTATTATGGTTGACACACTAGGGGGCATCCAAGACCAGTAAAAAATCCCATAGTCCTGCACTTCTAGTACATTAGTTGGCATGACAAGTAAATTACAGAGCAGTGTACCCTTTTCTTAATGTGTACTTAGACAAAGCGAGATACTAGGATTTTTGACTTTTTGTCTCCAGTACAATGCGAGGGGTGTCCCTGGTTTGATTCCGTTCATGGACACGCATCCCTGGGTAGCTCCTCTTTTCAGTTCGCTGCAGCTAGCGACTGGAACGAGCTGCAAAAAACACTCAAACGGGACCGTTTTATCTCCATCTCTTCATGCAAAGACTCAATCATGGACATTCTTACTGACAGTTGTGGCTGCTTCGCATGCTGTATTGTTGTCTCTACCCTCTTGCCCTTTGTGCTGTTGTCTGTGTCCAATAATGTTTGTACCATGTTCGTGCTGCTACCATGTTGTTCTTCTGCCATGTTGTGTTGCTACCATGCTGTGTTTTCATGTGTTGCTGCCATGCTATGTTGTTGTCTTAGGTCTCTCTTTATCTAGTGTTGTGGTGTCTCTCTGTTCGTGATGTGTGTTTTGTCCTATATTTTTATTTTATTTTGTATTTTTAATCCCAGCCCCCGTCCCAACAGGAGGCCTTTTGCCTTCTGGGATGCTGTCATTGTAAATAAGAATTTGTTCTTAACTGACTTGCTGAGTTAAATAAAGGTTAAATAAAACTGCTGTGTGTAAATAATGATTACCAATGTTCAGAGGCAGCAGAGGGAAATTGTTTCCACATGAGAGCTGTGAGGGGGAATAAAATCCCCTTTTCCAAAGAGTAGGGTAAATTGAGCCTTTTTTTACTTTCAGCATCACTCCCATCAAGGGAAATATAGTATTCTTTCTAACAAAGATATCTACATATATTTCAGGATGTTGTGTATCCCTGGAAATAATCATAATTCATGTAAACATTACAGTTTTGGGGGGGAAAAGTTCTCTCTTGGCACAATTTATAACGGGTATGGGGTTAATCCACCTACAAATGTCTGTACTGAATTAAATAATTACCACTTCCTTTCTAAAACCATGTCTACCTTTATTTCCAAAACACAATTCTACACAATCCCAACTGCTTTTTGTCATTTAATCATTATAAACATCTTTTAACACAGGCTTAAGACCTAACAAACAGTTTCTATTTAAAAAGAAAAACACATAGGCCAGGCCCTGTTGTTACCTCATGACTACCGACCTGTAGCACATCTGGAGCCATGAAGTGCTTTGAAAGGCTGCTAATGGCTCACATCAACACCATTATCCCAGAAACCCTAGACCCACTCCAATTTGCATACTGCACCAACGGATCCACAGATGGTGCTATCTTTATTGCACTCCACACTTCCCTTTCACACCTCAACAAAAGCAACACCTATGTGAGAATGCTATTCATTGACTACATCTCAGCGTTCAACACCAAAGTGCCCTCAAAGCTAATCACTAAGCGAATGAGGTCAGAGACCTGACTGTGTGGTGCAAAGACAACAACCTCTCCCTCAACGTGAACCAGACAAAGGAGATGATTGTGGAATACAGGAAAAGGAGGACCGAGCACACCCCCATTCTCATCGACGGGGCTGCAGTGGAGCAGGTTGAGAGCTTTGTTCCTTTGGCGTCCACATCACCAGCAAACTATCATGGTCCAAGCACACCAAGACAGTCATGAAGAGGGCACGACAAAACCTATTCCCCCTTAGGAGACAGAAAAGATTTGGCATGGTTCCTCAGATCCTCAAACGGTTCTACAGCTGCACCATCGAGAGCATCCTGACTGGTTGCGTCACTGCTTGGTATGGCAACTGCTCGGCCTCCGACCGCAAGGCACTACAAATGGTAGTGCGTACGGCCCAGTACATCACTGGGGCCAAGCTTCCTGCCATCCAGGACCTCTATACCAGGCGGTGTCAGAGGAAGGCCCTAAAAATTGTCAAAGACTCTAGCCACCCCAGTCACAGACTTGTTCTTTTTGCGACGCCAGGCAAGCGGTAGGAGCGCAAGTCTACGCTCAAAGAGGGCTTCTAAGCAAGCTCTACCCCCAAGCTATAAAGATTCCCTGACATCTAATCAAATGAATATTTTGAATTGCCCCGCCCCCCTCTTTTAACGCTGCTGCTACTCTCTGTTATTATGCTATGGCATAAGTCACTTTAATAACTCTACCTACATGTAACATATTACCTCAATTACCTCGACTAACCGGTGCCCGCCGATATTGACTCTGTACCGGTACCCTGTAATATATGCTCGCTATTGGTTATTTTACTGCTGCTTATTTTATGTATAATTTTTTGGGGAATGTTTTTCTTCAAACTGCATTGGTTTGTTAAGGGCTTGTAAAGTAGCATTTCACTATAAGGTTTACCTGTTGTTTCGGCGCATTTGACAATAGCAATTGATTTGTTTCCAAGAGATAACATGCCTTTGCTCAACTTCCATTAGCGCAAACCATTGATAACTTACTCAGGCAAAGTTTTGAACTATATTAGCCCACAATATGCTACAGGAATGCACTAATCTTGTAGGTTTAGGACTCATATTGAAGCTTATAGAACACCACTGATGTTAGAACAATCTTAAAAAGTATCTATTTGGTTTAGATACAGAGCATTCGTGAAACGTCAAAACAAATAAATTCATTTGACTTGGTGAATATCAGTTTTTTGGCCCCTAAGTTGTTAACCTCAGTAGAGGTCGATCGATTTAATCCGGAATACGTGCCCCGGATTCATTAGGGCCGATTTTCAAGTTTTCATAAACAAGTTCCGAAATCGCTATTTTTGGTACACCAGAGTTGGTCCGCATTTTTCTTTTTCTCTCCCCCAACACCTTTATTTATCCTTTAATTTAACCTAGTGCAAAGTCAGTTAAGAAACAAATTCTTATTTTCAAATGAGACCTAGGCAACGGTGGTTAACTGCCCTGTTCAGGGCAGAGACGACACATTGTTTACCACGCATGTCGGCTTGCGGGATTCAACGATCGTGCAACCTTACAGTTAACTAGTCCAAACGCTCTAAACACCTGATTACATTGCACTCCCAACGAAGGAAGACTGCCTGTTACGTGAATACAGTAAGAAGCCAAGGTAAATTGCTAGCTAGCATTAAACTTATCTTATAAAAAACAATCAATCAATCATAATCACTAGTTAACTACACATGGTTGATGATATTACTAGTTTATCTAGCGTGTCCTGCGTTGCATATAATCGATGCGGTGCGTATTCGTGAAAAAGGACTGTCTTGCTCCAATGTGTACCTAAATCATAAATATCATCAATGCCTTTCATAAAATCAATACACAAGTATATATTTTTAAACCTGCATATTTAGTTAATATTGCCTGCTAACCTGGCTCGTTGCGAACTCTGTGAAGACTATTTCTTTCTAACAAAGACAGCCAACTTCGCCAAATGGGGGATGATTTAACAAAACCGCATTTGCGAAAAAAGCACAATCGTTGCACGACTGTACCTAACCATAAACATCAATGCCTTTCTTAAAATCAATACACAGAAGTATATATTTTTAAACCTGCATATTTTGCTAAAAGAAATCCAGGTTAGCAGGCAATATTAACCAGGTGAAATTGTGTCACTTCTCTTGCGTTCATTGGACGCAGAGTCAGTGTATATGCAACAGTTTGGGCCGCCTAATTTGCCAGAATTTTACGTAATTATGACATAACATTGAAGGTTGTGCAATGTAACAGGAATATTTAGACTTATGGATGCCACCCGTTAGATAAAATACGGAACGGTTTCGTATTTCACTGAAAGAATAAACGTCTTGTTTTCGAGATGATAGTTTCCGGATTCGACCATATTAATGACCTACGGCTCGTATTTCTGTGTGTTATTATGTTATAATTAAGTCTATGATTTGATAGAGCAGTCTGACTGAGCGATGGTAGGCACCAGCAGGCTCGTAAGCATTCATTCAAACAGCACTTTCGTGCGTTTTGCCAGCAGCTCATCGCTGTGCTTCAAGCATTGAGCTGTTTATGACTTCAAGCCTATCAACTCCCGAGATTAGGCTGGTGTAACCGATGTGAAATGGCTAGCTAGTTAGCGGGGTGCGCGCTAATAGCGTTTCAAACGTCACTCGCTCTGAGACTTGGAGTGGTTGTTCCCCTTGCTCTGCAAGGGCAGCGGCTTTTGTGGAGCGATGGGCCGCTGCTTCAACAGGGTGGCTGTTGTCGATGTGTTGCTGTTTCGAGCCCAGGTAGTGGCGAGGAGAGGGACGGAAGCTATACTGTTACACTGGCAATACTAAAGTGCCTATAAGAACATCCAATAGTCAAAGGTATATGAAATACAAATCGTATAGAGAGAAATTGTTCTATAATTCCTATAATAACTACAACCTAAAACTTCTTACCTGGGAATATTGAAGACTAATGTTAAAAGGAACCACCAGCTTTCATATGTTCTCATGTTCTGAGCAAGGAACTTAAACGTTAGCTTTTTTACATGACACATATTGCACTTTTACTTTCTTCTTCAAAACGTTGTTATTGCATTATTTAAACCAAATTGAACATGTATTTTTTTTATTTGAGGCTAAATTGATTTTATTGATGTATTATATTAAGTTAAAATAAGTGTTCATTCAGTATTGTTGTAATTGTCATTATTACAAATAAAATACTTTTTATTTTTTTTTGTCCTTTTTTATTTTATTTTATTTATTTTTTTAAATCGGCCGATTAATCGGTATCGGCTTTTTTTGGTCCTCCAATAATCGGTATCAGTATGGCGTTGAAAAATCATAATCGGTCGACCTCTAGTCTGCAGTATAAATCAGCCAAATAAAATATAAAATAAAACAACAATACATAAAACCTTAAAAATGGCAGACCAATACTGAGTGCAGGAGCCTTTCCAAGGTAAATGTCTGTCTGTGAGTGAGTGAGTGAGTGAGTGAGTGAGTGAGTGAGTGAGTGAGTGAGTGAGTGAGTGAGTGAGTGAGTGAGTGAGTGAGAGTCCTGCAGGGCTTTACAAGCATGCTGTCTGACCTGGAGAGCCATTACTTGTGCCCTAAGGAGAGAGAAACTGGACCGGAACAGCCAAGTTCTCAAACCTGTGCTTCTCCTCTCTTCATCACACTGTACGGGACATTCCTCCAAACTTGGTTCCTAATGCACTTAGCGTAAGTGCCTTTTCTTCCTGAGCCTGGCTGGGCTAAATCTGACATTCTGTGTGCATTAGTCTCATGTGGTCGGTCACCGAGCGCTCCAACTTCTGTAGTGCCTCGCATAGTTTGGACATTGGCCCATGGAGCCTTGGTGAGGTGAATATTGTCACTGCTGTTCGCCAACCAGACCAGATTGGTGGGAGTCAGACCTTTGTTTTGGAAGGGGGTGGGGGTGGCAGCGGCGGCTGTCTGACTGACAGGGGCATTAGTTAGCCCTCTAGCTCTCCTTAGCTCAGTCAGCCTCTGTATTGTAACCAGGGGGACTGCTTGCTGCTGCCGCCTTCTCACAGGGCATTTGGATGACTGCCAACATGGCAGCCACGGGGAGGGGTGAGAGTTTGGCATTGGGGATGTGGGGCTGCGGTCGGACCCCTGTGACCCAGGAAAGCGACAGGGGAGAGAAGAATGAGGGGAAAGGGGCCAGGATCGAGTGCTCGGCATGGTTCCTGTTCCTGTTCTCGCTCAGAGTAAACAGCCTACGCCCTCCAGCCAGCCAGACACCCAGCCAGCCAGGAGACAGCCAGCCAAGGTTGAGCTCATCTGGCCTATAGGGCCATGCAGATGGAGGAGGAGTGCTATGCTCGGGCTGCCCCGCTGATCGCCTGCAGGACCCCTTCTTTCCCACTGTTTCCTCGGCACAGACACCAGCCAGTTGTGTTTGCGTTTCAGCAGTCCAAAGAGTGCACAGCCTCAGTCTCTGACACAGGGGCTCACTGGGGGAACAAATTAAACCAAACTTAACCTGGCTTTGTTCCATCTCAAAGCCATCTCCACCATGCACTGAACAAGCCCTCTTGGCAGATGGACCTCTTGGCCAATGAAAACATAATTCCACATTAGTTATAGTTCAAATCAATGTATCATGTATTTCAAAACCCAGAATTCCTCAGCCAAACAGAAAATTGTATTCCCAATTTGTGAACAGAAAACAGCTCAATGGCTTAGTATTCAAATGTCATCCATCACAATATTCTATTCCGCAATCATTTTTCTTCATTCCATTAGTTCTGTTGTTCCATTCTGCATATGTTCTACTGTTATTTTGTGGAATTCCCTGCAGTATCGTTTTTTTCTTGCTCATCCATTTCTGGGTAATCAGTAGAGCGTTTGGGACTGACCTCCTTTCCAAACTGCAGCTGGTAGAAATGTATACAGACAGCACAGAACACTGGCCACTTCACATGGATTTATTTTCTGCCCATTACCTGTTTCCCAACAGAGATGATGCCTTACCTGTTTGCTCTTTGGTTGAAGTGGGATTTGTAGCAGACTGCTGGCCGTCCCGTGCAGGAAGTGAGGGTCCAGCACCCGGATGCGACTGGTCCTGCCCAGCCAGATCTGTGGAGGGGGCTTCCAGAAACCTTTCCTCACCTGACACACACACACACACACACCACACACACCACACACACACACACACACACACACACACACACACACACACACACACACACACAGAGGAAAATGTGTGTTGATTAGTGAGTGCACACACACAGAGCCCGTGTCTACACAATTGAGGCCCTGTTTAAGTCTCATTCTCCTCAGTTTCTCAGGGCAACCTAATCGATGTGTAAATGAAGGAGTAATGACCCTGTTCCTAATCGTGCTAATAGCGACCGTAGCAGCCTGAGCTAAACCAGAGAGTGGAGGTGTTTGGGCTGCTGAGACTACAGTTGGATTTTCAAGTAGGTTTGGCAAGGCTGCCATTGATAATGTACATTTTGTCACAGCGTGGATGGATTGCAAGTACCAGGGAAGCAGCTAAAATGGAGGTGTGTGTGCGCACACATCCAGTACCCTCTTCTCGTCGTACAGGATCTCTTTGAGCCAGCGGAGGTCCTGCTGTTTGAAAGGCACTAGGACCATGAGGGTGTCGGGGTCGTTGTGCATGCTGGGGTTGTAGGAGGCCGACTCAGGGTAGAAGAGACGCATAGTGGTCTTGTTCCCCACGTCATCCTCATAACCTCTGACAGGGGCATCATTCAGCCTGCACAGGGACACAGAGAAAGAGAAACCTTAGCCATTCACTTCTATAAAAAATAAAACAGAGTAAAAACACCAGCACACAATTTCTGTAGTGTAAATAGCAACACTCCAACCACAACAGGTTTTCTTAGTGAGACTTCCTATTTATCTTATCTTCCCATGACGATACTTGTACCCTGCACCAATGTAAGTTTGTTGGATTGTGTTCATTACATTTGAATAAAAAAGCAAACAAGTAACAATGCTACACTGGACAGAAATAACATGGAGGAGTTAATTCTACGGTTGCCACCAGTCACAGTTCCAGTATCCTTGCGTGCCAGGAATGTCAGTCACACCATCACTGGTGAAATTGACTACAGTTCAAGTAACCTTCATATTCTGAGTGTTCGCGTGATAAGTTGGAAGCTGTTCTACCCTCCCTCTTATGTAACAGAATGCACTCCACTATTTCACCACCATGTATCAAAACCCCTGTCTAGTTTCTAGTGTTTAGGATTGTACACTTTAATACAGGATTGCTCTAATTGTGTCTGGCGTTTTAAGATTTTTCCAGCCTAATGCAAGCGTGGGAAACATCAGGCTTGGTAGGAGAACAGAGCACCAAATGTCAATGAACTCTATTTCCTCAGCCTGTGAGATTAGATTCAGAGAATGGGAGAAGTAAGAGCTGAGCACAACAGAACAAAGCAGAACAGACCAGAGTGCACTGTGCCTGGACATGACCAGGCAAAATTGCCTGGGCTGTTGGTAAGAGGCTTATAAAAAAAACTAAAAATGCATGTGTTCCTTCCAAGGCTATAAATCTGATTTGAAGAGGGCACTGGGGTGTTTTTCTGCATGGTAGACCAAATCCCCCTTTTAAGAGCCTGAGTTAACCCAACAGTTTACTGATTGCATAGAGAAAGGCATTAAAGCAAGGTCACCAGTCTGAGCTGGCCATTATAGTACAGCATTATGCTTCCAAGGGCAAAACGAATTAGACTACCCCTCTTTAGAGGACAACGCATCATAGAAAATCTGTTAGTTTTTTACTGGATTGCGGGAATTGCTATGGAAAAGGCCATTGGGGGACTGGTTAAATGTTATTGTAGCTATAGACTGTACCCTGAGACATATTTAGATATCAAATGCAGGCCTGCCAACCCTGTCCAACTTTTTAGAGTACCAGACGGGCGCGACAAATTGGAGATTCAACTCGCAAATCTAGTGCAAAGACATTTTAGAAGCAATGCCTCTATAGCTAATACCGGACACTCATTCATTATTCATCGCGTAGTCTTCTAAACTCACGACTCCATGTAATGTCAAGATGTTTATATTTGGTTTTGATTATACTTTTGTAATACTTTTTGTGACGTGGATCATAATTACAGTTACAGTCTATCAGATTGCGTGATCCTCCTAATGTTACATGGAAAATACAACTATTGGGACGCAGATTTAAATGTATATCACACTCGCACAAATGCGACCAGTTATTTTTCGTATTTCCATTTAATTTCTTTCACTAGCAAATGAACTGCTGGCACTTTGAATGTCCATCTTATGTTCGCTAACGTTAGCTTGAAACAATTAGTGTTAACCTTTCCACAACACACGGAGTCGAAAAGGGATTTGTCCATGTGTTCACGTACAGCTGACAGTCGGAAAACAGGAGGTGCAGACACCGGGTAGCTACGTCGAATAATGATGTATTCATCTCCATGTCCGTTGACACAAACTCTGTACATGTTTGTGTGTTGCAGCTCGATAATCGGGATGTTACATTTACTCTGTGGATTAATTTTTTAATACATTTAAAAAAATACAATTTTAAAAAATCTGGCTATATTCATTTCTGCGTACTTTTAACGCGGATCTCGTACCTGCGTACATGGACAGAGAATTGTGTAGCTGGTACGCAAAATGCGTGCATGTTGGCAGGTCTGCAAATGATATGGCTCTTGACTGTACTGTCTGCAATATAATGCACTCTATGTACTGATATTGATTAGGAAAACCATTAATTGTGCAGGAACATCATTGGATAAAACAGAAATGGGGAGTCGTAGGAATAGTTCAACAGAAGAGGAGGGAGGATGGACTTAATGAAGATTTTTGTGGTAGAAAACAGGATGGAACCATTAGGCTTAATACTTACCGGATCACCACATCATACTCGTTGATGACGGCCCCCAAGGAGCTGTTTTTAATGGCAAACCCATTTCCTATGACTGCACATGTTCTGCAGTCTAGACTGAGGAAATACAACAAAATAAATTAAGTTCAGTATAATTCACTGCTTCCTATTATTACAATCCATTTACTTTAGTGTTGCCTGTATTATCATTTTAGAGTTCAAGACCACTTTCAGAGGGGTGACTGTGACTGTAACTGCACACTACCGTAGAACCACTGGACATTTTCCAACACTGCCATTGTAATAGTGACTGGTCACACTGCTTGGTTTGACATTTGGCATTCTTGCTTGAAATTAAGTAAGGCAGCTTCCTTGTCCACCCGTTATACACACACCACAGGGACGATTTGAGTCATTATGTTAGCACAGCATTTACACTACAATACATTGTGGAGATTTTTTTTTTTAAAGACCCTTGTGTATATTGCTCTCAGACGCATATCACCCATCGGTGGTTCTTTGTGATTTTAACAATTATTGTAAGAAATAAAGTGGTTCATACGGCACACCAGAGGTTAACAACCTTGCTAATATGGCTAAGAAACACCCATCACACTTACCGATCAATGCTGGCCGGCATTTTGTAATTGGCAATAATGGCCAACACTCTCAGCAGCAGTAACTCTGGAAAGGAGAAAGGGATTAATAAAGGTGTGATCACTCAGACTGACTGTAGATAAAAACATTTAACCTTTTTTTAACGAGGCAAGTCAGTTAAGATCACATTCTTATTTACAATGACGGCCTACCCCGGCCAAACCTGGGCCATTATGCGCCGCTCTATGGAACTCCAAATCACAGCCGGATGTGATACAGCCTGGATTTGAACCAGGGACTGCACTGAGATGCAGTGTCTTAGACCGCTGTGCCACTCGGGAGCCCAGATGCTGAGGACAGTTTGTCTTCACATAGAGAAGTTCATATTGAGAGGACCAATGACCCAATACTGTTTCCAACTAACTAGTCATAAACTCAATACATGTCGCACATGTTTTCTGGAAAGTGGACATTGACTCCATAATGCTTCTCAATCAAATGTATTTTATAAAGCCCTTTTTACATCATTAGTTGTCACAAAGTGCTATACAGATACCCAGCCTAAAACCCCAAAGAGTACGTATTACTTTATAGCAGGGGAGCAGTGGTGACTTTTAGAGCAGTATATGCAAACGGCTGCTCATTCAAAAAGGAACTAGACCAAACAAAACAGGAAGGGACTCAAGTCAACTCTTGGTGAACTGACAGCGTGTAGAGCTTGGCTGAGAATGAAATGTATATATATTTAGTGACTTTTTATTTAGATGTCATTTTTCTTTTGCAGAGGGCCGTTACATGTACAAAAACATTAAAATAAATGCATACAAAGATAACAAATGCATACAAAGATAACCCTGACCCATTCCCCCCTAAAGCCCTATCCACCCGCCCGCATCCTCCCTCCCCACCTAGAAACTATGCTTCCCACCCTGCCTAACTGAGATTGTTCTTTACAGAGTCAAGTATATTTGTCCAGGCCTCAATTGTTCCTTCACTAGCACCATTCATTCTCGCTGTCGTTAATCCTAATGCAATAACTTCTAATAGTAACTGTATCCACTGGTTAAATGGGAGAGAGTGAGGTGATTGCCATCATAGAGACAACATTTTCTTTGCAGCATTGCTTCCTGCCAGCAGAACTCTTCTCTGATTGAGAGATTCAAGGGGCTTTCATTGTTAAGTAACAAAATAGATGGAAAGCATTGAATACTTACATTTCTGCACTTCAAAATGTATTTTGTAACTTTTCCCCAGAAGCATTTAACTGCAGAGTGTCATGTAAAAATCTTCCCAGCGTGAAATAGTTCCCAATCGTTCTGATCGTTCTTCACTGTGACGTCATGCTGTAAAATGTATCCCAGCTTGAAAATATTCCCAGTTCAATAACTACACGCGCATCTCTTTATGCAGATGGCTGAGCTCGTCTCTTTATGCAGTTGAGTGAGCTCGTCTCTTTATGCAGTTGGCTGAGTTCGTCTCTTTATGCAGTTGGCTGAGTTCGTCTCTTTATGCGGTTGGCTGAGTTCGTCTCTTTATGCGGATGGCTGAGCTCGTCTCTTTATGCGGATGGCTGAGCTCGTCTCTTTATGCGGATGGCTGAGCTCGTCTCTTTATGCGGATGGCTGAGCTCATCTCTTTATGCGGATGGCTGAGCTCATCTCTTTATGCGGATGGCTGAGCTCATCTCTTTATGCGGATGGCTGAGCTCATCTTTTTATGCGGATGGCTGAGCTCATCTCTATGTAGATGGCGAAGCTCGTGCGGATGTTTCTCTCACACCATCCCTTGATCTTGAAAAATTGTTCTGTGGGCACGCACATTTGCTTCACACATCTGTCAATCAATGGTGACCAGGAGTATTGACTCGGACCAATCAGAAGCTTGTTGAGGCATGAGGTCAGCATATAAATACCTGGACTCGCACATCAAAGTGCTGAGAGTTGATGTAAGGAGAGATTTTTTTGTGATTGCAAAGACTTGGGTGCTACGTTTTCAAATGACAGTGCCTATATTTGTTTGTTAGTTGAGTTTGAGTTTATTCATTCTTGCTCACAGATCAAACTGAAGAAATGCAGAATTTACATTACTAATAATTGCAAAACACTCATTTTGATTAATTACATTGTTTTTTAATTTTGCACCAAATAGAAAGTGTGAGCAATAATAAGACCAAAGCATTGTTGACATTGTCTTAAGGGATAAATCAATGAAGACCACCTCTTCCAGGGACACCATATTTCTCTATACTCAGCCAGTGGGGCAGAAGAATCATGTCTAAACCAATTTAGGATGGGGTGTAATGCTAGAGCCTGGAAATACTATTTAAAGTTTGGTACAAATAGTCCTCATACGTCTTTCCTTGCAATATACATTTTACAACCGCACTATGAATTGTATCCCAATAGCCAAAAGGGGGAGCCATGGGAAGAATTAAACTACAGAAATTTAGCCGTGGCAATATATTAATTTTGACTGTTAAAGCAATTGGGATATAATTCCATCTATTGAGGTCAGATTTAATTGATTTGAGCGTTCTGTTGAAGTTTCTGGCAATGGTTTTATATAAAGAAGGAAATATATCTTCTCCCAAATATTTCAAATGGGAAACGACTGGGATTCCATAAATAGAGATAGAGTCCTCCATCGGGTCTTGAGAGGCAGTAGCGCTGATTTGGTTAGATTAGCTTTATAACTTGAGATGAAGCTGAATTTATCTTCAATGCGTTTGGGAGCGATTGAGATACATTGTCTACATATACACTGCTCAAAAAAATAAAGTGAACACTTAAACAACACAATGTAACTCCAAGTCAATCACACTTCTGTGAAATCAAGCTGTCCACTTAGGAAGCAACACTGATTGACAATACATTTCACATGCTGTTGTGCAAATGGAATAGACAACAGGTGGAAATTATAGGCAATTAGCAAGACACCCCCAATAAAGGAGTGGTTCTGCAGGTGGTGACAACAGACCAATTCTCAGTTCCTATGCTTCCTGGCTGATGTTTTGGTCACCTTTGAATGCTGGCGGTGCTTTCACTCTAGTGGTAGCATGAGACGGAGTCTACAACCCACACAAGTGGCTCAGGTAGTGCAGCTCATCCAGGATGGCACATCAATGCGAGCTGTGTCAAGAAGGTTTGCTGTGTCTGTCAGCGTAGTGTCCAGAGCATGGAGGCGCTACCAGGAGACAGGCCAGTACATCAGGAGACGTGGAGGAGGCCGTAGGAGGGCAACAACCCAGCAGCAGGACCGCTACCTCCGCCTTTGTGCAAGGAGGAKCAGGWGCAGCACTGCCAGAGCCCTGCAAAATGACCTCCAGCAGGCCACAAATGTGCATGTGTCTGTTCAAACAGTCAGAAACAGACTCCATGAGGGTGGTATGAGGACCCGACGTCCACAGGTGGGGGTTGTGCTTACAGCCCAACACCGTGCAGGACGTTTGGCATTTGCCAGAAAACACCAAGATTGTCAAATTCGCCACTGGCGCCCTGTGCTCTTCACAGATGAAAGCAGGTTCACACGCACATGTGACAGACGTGACAGAGTCTGGAGACGCCGTGGAGAACGTTCTGCTGCCTGCAACATCCTCCAGCATGACCGGTTTAGCGGTGGGTCAGTCATGGTGTGGGGTGGTATTTCTTTGGGGGGCCGCACAGCCCTCCATGTGCTCGCCAGAGGTAGCCTGACTGCCATTAGGTACCGAGATGAGATCCTCAGACCCCTTGTGAGACCATATGCTGGGGCGGTTGGCCCTGGGTTCCTCCTAATGCAAGACAATGCTAGACCTCATGTGGCTGGAGTGTGTCAGCAGTTCCTGCATGAGGAAGGCATTGATGCTATGGACTGGCCCGCCCGTTCCCCAGACCTGAATCCAATTGAGCACATCTGGGACATCATGTCTCGCTCCATCCACCAACGCCACGTTGCACCACAGACTGTCCAGGAGTTGGCGGATGCTTTAGTCCAGGTCTGGGAGGAGATCCCTCAGGAGACCATCCGCCACCTCATCAGGAGGTCACACACACTACTGAGCCACATCATAAAGGCACGTGGAGGTCACACACACTACTGAGCCTCATTTTGACTTGTTTTAAGGACATTACATCAAAGTTGGATCAGCCTGTAGTGTGGTTTTCCACTTTAATTTTGAGTGTGACTCCAAATCCAGACCTCCATGGGTTGATACATTTGATTTCCATTGATAATTTTTGTGTGATTTTGTTGTCAGCACATTCAACTATGTAAAGAAAAAAGTATTTAATAAGAATATTTCATTCATTCAGATCTAGGATGTGTTATTTTAGTGTTCCCTTTATTTTTTTGAGCAGTGTACTAAAATGTTGTCTGCATCTAATGAGATTAAGTGATCTGTAGATTTGAGAGAAATTTGTGTTAATTCCTACGATTGACGAATTGCTTGGGCCAGACGTTCCACAGATAATAAAATTGGATCGCCTTGTCTGCTACTTCTAGTGATTCTGAATGGAGCAGAGGAGATATTGCCTGTTATAACTATGGCTGAGGGATTGATATATAGTATTTTAACAATATTCATGTATTGGAGCCAATTCCTATATGTTCCAAGACAGAGCAGAGATATGACCATTCTAGACTATCAAAAGCTTTTTCTGCATCAAGAGATAATACAGCCCAAGGAGCTGTTGTTTCTGATGAAGCATCAAAGATATGTAATAGTCGATGGAGGTTATCCAAGGATAAACACTTTTTAACAAACCCGATTAGGTCCATGTGGATCAATTTGGGTAAGTAAGTCTTGAGACGACAACATTTTGGAAAAAACATTTAATATCGGTGTTTATCAAAGATAGGGCGCGATAGTGAGAACTTGGGTGGCATCAATTACCTTTTTTTAATAAAAGTGTAATTAGAATGAAATGTATTTTCATAAACATGTTCCATTAAAGGCTTTGTGCTTTGTGGGAAAGAGAGGAAAACAAAGAAATGACACAATGAAATGAGAGAACATACCACTTCCTTTAATACCGTAGGGCAACGCTAATGTGGACTGATGTTGTCGCCAGAAGAAATCATCCAGTTTGAAGAAGAGCTCTGTTTGTCTGCTAATGCTGTATTAGGAACAGTGGAGAAAATAATTCACATTACAACCTGGAAATACGCAAGGATATAGTGTACAGTTCGTACTAAATATTCCATACTGCCAATGGTATGGGGATATAAAGTACACACTGCTGACCTGGCAGTTTTAGTTTCAGTCATTAAAATGGAAATGACCTTAGCCATAATTCCTTCTCATAGTTCAGTCTAATCAACCCCCATGTCTATCAGGCAGACAAATCGTATGTATTATAAGCAAAGCCGATTTCAATAAAAATGTTCCCAACTCAACAAGTAATATGTTTACATGAGTCATTCAGCAAGCATGCCCCTCCATAAAATCAACTGTTGGCATTTTTACTGCCAAGAAGAAGAAGTAAAAAAACAATGATGTACATTGCATTCGGAAAGCATTCAGATCCCTTCACTATTTCCATTATTTTTTTTTTTTACTTTACAGCCTTATTCTAAAATATATTACATCCTTTTTTAATCATTTTTATCAACAAAAAAAACTGAAATTTGACCTTTACATAATTATTCAGACTCTTTACTCAGTAATTTGTTGAAGCACCTTTGGCAACGATTACAGCCTCGAGTCTTCTTGGGTATGATGCCACAAGGATCTCTATGTACTTTGCACCGTTCATCTTTCCCTCAATCCTGACTAGTCTCCCAGTTCCTGCAGCTGAAAAACATCCCCAAAGCATGATCCTGCCACCACCACGCTCCACCGTAGGGATGGTATTGGCCAGGCGATGAGCGGTGCCTGGTTTCCTCCAGAAGTGACGCTTGGCATTCAGGCCAAAGAGTTCAATCTTGGTTTCAGCAGACCAGAGAATCTTGTTTCTCATGGTCTGAAAGTCCTGTAGCTGCCTTTTGGCAAACTCTTCTTCGACCTTGGCTTGGTTTTTGCTCTGACATGCACTAGCAACCGTGGGACCATATATAGACAGATGTGTACCTTTCCAAATCATGTCCAATCAATTGAATTTACCACAGGTGGACTCCAATCAAGTTGTAGATACATCAAGGATGATCAATGGAACAGGATGCACCTGAACTCAATTTTGAGTCGCATAGCAAAGGGTCTGAATACTTATGTAAATAAGGTATTTCTGTTTTTTATTATATATCAAAAAAACTGTTTTTGCTTTGTCATTATTGGGTATTGTTTGTAGATTGATGAGGAAAATGTTGTATTTAATCTATTTTAGAATAAGGCTGTAACATAACAAAATGTGGAAAAAGGAAAGGGGTCTGAATACTTTCTGAATGCACTGTACCAGGCAGGGTTTTTACAGTGCTGATAGTAACTGTTTATTATCTTTGCATAGTCACTTTACCACTATCTACATGTAACAATTACCATGATTTCGAAGGAATTGTCCGTAAATCTGGGGAAGGGTACCAAAACATTTCTGCAGCATTGAAGGTCCACAAGAACACAGTGGTTTCCCATCATTCTTAAATAGAAGAAGTTTGGAACCACCAAGACTCTTCCTAGAGCTGTCCGCCTGGCCAAACTGAGCAATCTTGGTGTGTTTGGACCATAAGAGTTTGTTGGTGATGTGGACACCAAGGAACTTGAAACATTCGACCTGATCCACTACAGCCCCGTCGATGTGAATGGGGGCGTGTTCGGCCCTCATTTTCCTGTAGTCCACGATCAGCACCTTTGTCTTGCTGACGTTGAGGTTGTTGTCCTGGTACCACAATGCCAGGTCTCTAACCTCCTCCCTATAGGCTGTCTCATCGATGTCGGTAATCAGACATACAAGTGGTTGTTCCAATGGATATCATAAGGTGAATGCACCAATTTGTAAGTCGCTCTGGATAAGAGCGTCTGCTAAATGACTTAAATGTAAATGTAAATGTAACATATCACCGTTGTTGTCGTCAGCAAACTTAATTATGGTGTTGGAGTCGTGCTTGGCCACGCAGTCATGGGTGAACAGGGAGTACAGAAGGGGAGTAAAGCATGCACCCCTGAAGGGCACCTGTGTTGAGGATCAGCATGGCAGATGTGTTATTGCCTACCCTTACCACCTGGGGACGGCGCGACAGGAAGTCCAGGATCCAGTTGCAGAGAGAGGTGTTTAGACCCAGGGTCCTTAACTTAGTGATGAGCTTTGTGTGCACTATGGTGTTGAACGCTGAGCTGTAGTCAATGAGCAGCATTCTCACATAGGTGTTCCTTTTGTCCAGGTGGGAAAGGGCAGTGTGGAGGGCGATTGAGATTGTAACATCTGTGGATCTGTTGGGGATATATGCAAATTGGAGTGGGTCTAGGGTTTCCGGGATGATGATGTTGATGTGAGCCATGACCAGCCTTTTAAAGCACTTCATGAATACAGACGTGAGTGCTACAAGGAGGTAGTCATTTAGGCAGGTTACCTTTGCTTTCTTGGGCACAGGAACTATGGCGGTCTGCTTGAAACATGTTGGTATTACAGATCCGGTCAGGGAGAGGTTAAAAACACCTGCACACCCGTCCAGCATCACTACTCTGGACGGTTCTGACTTAGAATATGTGGACAACTACAAATACCTAGGTGTCTGGTTAGACTGTAAACTCTCCTTCCAGACTCACATCAAACATCTCCAATCCAAAGTTAAATCTAGAATTGGCCTCCTATTCCGCAACAAAGCATCCTTCACTCATGCTGCCAAACATACCCTTGTAAAACTGACTATCCTACCGATCCTTGACTTCGGCGATGTCATTTACAAAATAGCCTCCAACACTCTACCTTGCAAATTGGATGCAGTCTATCACAGTGCTGTCCGTTTTGTTACCAAAGCCCTATATACTACCCACCACTGCGACCTGTATGCTCTCGTTGGATGGCCCTCACTTCATATTCGTTGAAAAACCCACTGGCTCCAGGTCATCTTTAAGTCTTTGCTAGGTAAAGTCCGCCTTATCTAAGCTCACTGGTCACCATAGCAGCACCCACCCGTAGAACGCGCTCCAGCAGGTATATTTCACTGGTCACCCCCAAAGCCAATTCCTCATTTGGCCGCCTTTCCTTCCAGTTCTCTGCTGCCAATGACTGGAACGAACTGCAAAAATCACTGAAGCTGGAGACTCATATCTCCCTCACTAACTTTAACTTCTCTGGGATAGGTGGCAGTATTTTCACGTCCGGATGAAAAGCGTGTCCAAAGTAAACTGCCTGCTACTCAGGCCCAGAACCTAAGATATGCGTATTAGTAGCTTTGAATAGAAAACACTCTGAAGTTTCTAAAACTGTTTGAATCATGTCTGTGAGTATAACAGAACTTATTTGGCAGGCGAAACCCCGAAACCTCTCTTTTCAATGGGTTTTCATTATGAATCCAGATTTCTAAGGGACCTTCTTGCAGTTCCTATCGCTTCCACTGGATGTCAACAGTCTTTAGAAATTGGTTGAGGTTTTTCCTTTGAGAAATGAAGAAGTAACACTGTTCAGAATGAAGCTTGAGGGAAGTGTACTCTTTGTTAGAGGCGCATGACCTGAAAGCACGCTCCACTTTGTTTTCCTCCGGTATTGAACACAGTATATCCCGTCTTCAATTTTATCGATTATTTACGTAAAAAAATACCTAAAGTTGTATTACAAAAGTAGTTTGAAATGTTTGGAGAAAGCTTACAGATAACTTTTGAGATATTTTGTAGTCACGTTGCGCAAGTTGGAACCGGTGTTTTTCTGGATCTAACGCGCCAAATAAATGGACATTTTGGATATATATTGATGGAATTAATCGAACAAAAGGACCATTTGTGATGTTTATGGGACATATTGGAGTGCCAACAGAAGAAGCTCGTCAAAGGGAAGGCATGAATTCTATCTTTATTTCTGCGTTTTGTGTCACGCCTGGAGGGTTGAAATATGATGGTCTGTGTTTGTTTGCTTGGGTGCTATCCTCAGATAATAGCATCGTTTGCTTTCGCAGTAAAGCATTTTTGAAATCGGCAGCTCTAGCCTTTAGCTCATTGTGGATGTTGCCTGTAATCCATGTCTTCTGGTTGGGATATGTACGTACGGTCACTGTGGGGACGACGTCGTGGATGCACTTATTGATGAAGCCGGTGACTGAGGTGGTATACTCCTCAATGCCATTGGATGAATCCCAGAACATATTCCAGTCTGTGCAAGCAAAACAGTCCTGTAGCGTAGCATCTGCGTCATCTGACCACTTACATATTGAGTGAGTCACTGGTACTTCCTGCTTTATTTTTTTTTACTTGTAAGCAGGAATCAGGAGGATAGAATTATGGTCAGATTTGTGAAATTGAGGGTGAGGGAGAGCTTTGTAGGCGTGTCTGCTCGTGGAGGTTTTTTGGTCTAGAGGTTTTTTTCCCTCCGGTTGCACATTTGACATGCTGGTAGAAATGAGGTAAAACGGATTTAAGTTTACCTGCATTAAAGTCCCCGGCCACTAGCAGCGGCGCTTCTGGATGAGTATTTTCTTGTTTGCTTATGGCCGTATACAGCTCGTTGAGTGTGGTCTTAGTGCGAGCATCGGTTTGCGGTGGTAAATAGACAACCATGACAAATATAGATGAAAACTCTCTTGGTAGATAGTGTGGTCTACAGCTTATCATGAGATACTCTACCTCAGGCGAGCAATACCTCGAGACTTCCTTAATATTAGACATCGCGCACCAGCTGTTATTGACAAATAGACACACACCACCATCCCTCGTCTTACTGGACGTAGCTGTTCTGTCATGCCGATGCACGGAAAAACC
The DNA here is from genome assembly GCF_002910315.2 of Salvelinus sp. IW2-2015. Lineage (NCBI taxonomy): Eukaryota > Metazoa > Chordata > Actinopteri > Salmoniformes > Salmonidae > Salvelinus > Salvelinus sp. IW2-2015. The sequence continues at coordinate 21,490,009 of NC_036841.1, forward strand.
AGTCAACTGTATATTATCCATGTCGCCGTTCAGCCACGACTCGGTGAAACATAAGATATTACAGTTTTTAATGTCCCTTTGGTAGGATAGTGTTGATCGGAGCTCATCCAGTTTATTATCCAGTCATTGCACGTTGGCCAATAGAACAGATGGTAGAGGCGGGTTACCCACTCGCCAAAAAATTCTCACAAGGCACCCAGATCTGCGCCCCCTGTATCTCCATCTTTTCTTCATGCGAATGATGGGGATTTGGGCAGGTCTGTGAGCAACAGTATATCCTTCGAGTCAGACTCATTAAAGAAAAAAGATTTGTCCAGTTCGAGGTAATTAATCGCGGTTCTGATATCCAGAAGCTCTTTTTGGTCATAACATATGGTAGCAGCAACATTATGTCCAAACTAAGTTACAAACAATGCAAAAACAAAACACACAAAATAGTTTAGGAGCCCGTAAAACGGCAGCCATCGCCTCCAGTGCCATTATCTCAGTCTCATAGCAAAGGGTCGGAATACTTTTGGAAATATGGTATATCTGTTTTTTTTAATTTTTTTATACACTTGCAAACATTTCTAAAAAAACTTTTTCACTTTGTCATTACGGGGTATTGTTTGTAGATTGATGAGAAAAAAACGTTATTAATTTTAGAATAAAGCTGTAAAGTAACAAAATGTGGAAAAAGTGAAGGGGTCTGAATACTTTCTGAATGTACTGTACAGTACTGAGACTCCAAGGAAAAGGGTGAGACAAACATCACAAGCACAATGTATTACTGTATTACTGTCTCCTGGGGTTTGTTCTCTGGTTGGAATTGAACGTTATTATGTTTTGGATGCCCGCTGTTTACGAGTAAGTAACAGTCTTTGACAGTTAGTCGTTGAGATATATTACCATGGTGTGCCAGTTGTAGTTGTCAGTGAAAGACTAAGAGACAACTTGGGGGCTTTCAATTAAGAGTGACATTGTTATTGCCTAGGAGGCCTCCCAGTGTCTGATACTGTAATTAAGCATCTGATTTGCATGTGAAAAATGACCTGACCTTCTCAACACATAAATCAAAATCAGTTGGTAAACAGTATTGATCTTGAGAAAATGGAGCGTTGTTAATCTCTATGTTTTACAGGTCATGTCTGAGGGGAGCTGAGAGGAGGCCAACTGAACTCTATGGTCTAGTGGTCAGAGAAAGAAATGGCTGACCCCAAGGTTGCTGGATGGAGCATATCACTGTTGCACGCTTGAGCAGGGCACAGAAACAGAACAGCTCCAGTACATACCCAGTTGAATAAACTGATAATAGCACAGAGTAAAAATAAATAGAGGACCATTCAAGTGTCCTGGACAAAGGTACTCAGCAAGCTAGAGCAAGCTACATTTGTCCATTGTTCTCCTGAAAAAAACGTTTAATTGTGTGAATCGAAAGCTCCTTTAAAAAAACAGACTTGCTCTTAGGGTTCTGTTTTCATTGACGATCCATCAGCAGTTTCAACTTAAACAATTGTTCCAGAAAATGTACTTTACTGAGTCAATTGGTAGAAAATTATTTCCTTTAATAATAGAATTGATCCTACTTACAAAAAAATTATGAAATTTACTGGTGACCGGGTGAAAACAGACCCCAAATGTCGAAAGAAGCTGGCACCTCGCATTCCCGTAAAAGCATTGGCAGAAATTAGTTAGACTGAAACCCATCACCCTCACCCTCCTCGTTTTAAAGACAGACACTCCATTACTCACTTAAAATTGAGGCTCTCCCACTTCTTCTGCTTTAGCCAGCCACCACACAGTGACTTGCTAGGAGTCAGAGGAGACTTGCTGGTGCCTCCATAACTGAAAGAAAAGCACACAAATCACCACAGTTGGGACAGAAACTGCTGACTGTTTAAACACTCACCATGCCCAGTGACTTTAGGTTAAAAAAATGTAAAGGGTGGGTATCTATTGAAGGCCTAAACTGACTGCCGTTCACCCACTTAAAGCTGTGGGTAGACAAGATGTTGGCTAGGTGAATGGAGTGGGCTGTCAACATGTTGTGATTCAGCAGTGGGCCTTATTTCAAGGTTTCCCTTTCCTTCAGTAAAGCATAGATGAGCATCTATGTGATTGCTCTGCCTGCTGCTCCACAGAGAGGGAGCTTCCAGGCAGTAGACCAGGGCTGAGGCCTGAGGGCCGAGCAGGAGAAGCCTTACCTCTGGAGGAAGACGTGGGAGCAGTAGTAGGAGACTAAGAACAGTACAACAGCGAACAGTCTAAAGCACCATCCTGGAGAGGGAGAGAACAACCACATGCAATAGATTAGAAACCAACATAATGCTTTTCTTGTATAGCCTGTAGTCAAATCCTAGTATATGATATTTCAAATTGCTGCTAATTATGGCATGAGATTGCATGAGACGCAATCTGCAGGCAAGCAGGCAGGCAGGACTGCAGGCAGATTTTCACTTTCTACAGTATCACTGACTTAACATCCACTGGAGTGGAACGGAGGAGTGCTATTACTTGAGCAGTAAATAAATAAAAAACAGAGCAGCCCCTAGAACTTTCAGTTCCCATATCAAACAACTCTGCCGAACAAAAGTCCCCTCTACCTCCACACTAGCAACATGTCAATGACCACAAACATTCCGTCGTCTGGTAGATAAACACTCCCCAGCCCAGACAGTGGTCTACATGTACAGGAGCTTGGGAGGGAGGGAGGGCAGTCCTCCAGCTCAAAGACATACTTCCCAGTCATTTGTTCCAGGAATACAAATGGCTACTTATACGGTAAAGGCAAACATGTAGTGCCAAACTAAACATGGTCTCCATCGAGCTGAATCTGCTTTCTGGTAATGCCATTAACTGAGCCAGAGAAACCATGGACTGGCTTTTCATTTTCAACACAGCAGCTAGTCAAACTGAAATGAGCTGGACTGAAAAAAGTGTAAATGACAAAAGCAAGCATCCGGCTCTGAAGGCAAGGCCAGTGTTTTCTGTCAAAGCTAAAATGAAGAGAAAATGAAATGGCCAGATCAAGGCAGCGCCAAGCTGTGTGTTTCTATATGATGATCATAACACATCCAGGAACATCTGGATTATACATGACAGGCTTGGAATGTGTCTTGTAGTATGTACAATGGAGTATGTACAATGAAATTAATAATGTACTGTATAGGACAAAACACGGTATGTGAGTGCTATAACACAAGGATGTTATTGTGTAACACTACATCTACCAAAAGCTTGAGTGAATTGAAAGAATGAAACTGTACCAGGCTAGAATTGTACAAATACTGTAAACCTTCTATAAAAAGAAAAGTAAAGAAAACAGAAGAAAACAAAACTATCCCATGTTTTTCATTTCAAGTACAACTACCACAAATGAAGACAGGAGTTAAATGTCTGATGAAAGTATTGTATGTGCAGGTGTGTATTGACAACACCTCCTGTAAGGAAGCAGCGGGGGAGCTTACTTTTAGCAGTCTTTAGGGACATCTTCACATGCTCCTTCGCCCTCTCATCTCGGTACTGCGCATGATGTTACCCTGAGGGGGAAGGTGAAGGAAGAACAGCATATTAGCACCTCTAACATCTGGCTCAATCGGACAGAAGTGGCGCGAGCAAATTAAATTAACCATATGCCTTAATAAACGGCACAATAAATGACATCTTTCTCCTCCAGGATGACAAATGAGAAACTGGGATTGAGATGAAACACCAAGACAATACGTAGATTACACAGTCACTTCAGGGGACTCTGGAGCACTGACTGATGGTAATCATTGCAGTGTTTCTCTGGCTTTGTGCTCATTGTGAAAAAAGTGGAATTGGCTGTATCCAGTGACTATCCACCAGACAGTGTGGGAAAGAGCCATAGAGATAGCAAGAGAGAGGCATAGAGAGCGAGAGAAGGAACATAAAATTTGACATACCAATGAAAAATACTTGAATCAGTTATAGAACCCATTGCCATTTATGGCTGAGGCCTGGGGTCCGCTCACAAACCAAGATTTCACAAAATGGGACAAACAGCAAATTGAGACTCAGCATGCAGAATTCTGCTAAAATATCCTCGGTGTACAGCATAAAACACCAAATAATGCATCCAGAGCAGAATTGGACCGATACCCGCTAATTATCAAAATCGAGAAAAGAGACGTTCAATTCTATAACCACCTAAAAGGAAGCGATTCCCAAACCTTCCGTAACAAAGCCATCACCTACAGAGCGATGAGAGTCCCCTAAGTATTCACAAACAGAAAACAAATTACATATTTACCTGATCTATTTGATATTAATGGTTAACAATTAATATTTAAATAATAGTAAGACATTTCTATCCTTCTAGTGTATGTGTTTTTATAGTCTCCACTCCTACAGCTAATCTGGGCGTATGGTCACTAGAGATTGAGCTGAGAGATTGAGTTTGAGCTGACAAATTAGTTAAAGACTGCATTACATAGACAATAATGTGTTTTACTAGAGATAGCTTATGAGTAGAACAATCGCTCATTGTCTCAAAATCATCATTGCATCTGGGAAACTAAGCCAGGGTGGGGTTAAGACAACAACCCCGTCCAGATAACAACAGGATGAACCCAGAGTGGCTTAAGATGCCGCAAACTGCATGGGAGGGGTGAAAACAACCATGACTAACCATTAGTGTCAGCTATATAAAGAACTCTGCATTTGTGTAAAGGTTAGGCTGCTCGGCCCAACTTGACTAGTCTCATTATTGCAATAATCTATATTAAATAAAGATGATTGTTTGAAGACATGACTGTCTCTCTCAGTTTGAATTTCCACGACAGACCCCACAGAGCCCCAGGACAGAAACACAATTAGACCCAACCAAATTATGAGAAAACAAAAAGATAATTACTTAACACATTGGAAAGAATTAACAAAAAAACTGAGCAAACTAGAATGTTATTTTACCTTAAACCGAGAGTACACAGTGGCAGAATACCTGACCACTGTGACTGACCCAAAATTAAGAAAAGCTTTGACTATGTACAGACTCAGTGACCATAGCCTTGCTATTGAGATAGTCTTCTCTTGAGAGCCAGGTCTGCCTATGTGCATACTGTCCACAAAATGAGGTGGAAACTGAGCTGCAGTTCCTAACCTCTTGCCAAATGTATGACCATATTAGAAACACACATTTCACGCAACACGCAAAATAAGTCCAGTCCAATTATTCCCCAAATTTTTTTAGAAACCTCCACTGGGAGTCTATTGAGCCCCGGTGCATGGCCGGGGGACATCTGGGTTACGGCCTCTGCCAGTTCATGGGACAACAGAGGAATGTCCATTTCATCCCACTGTGCTAGAGAGAGCATAGGGAGTTCTGCAAACAAAACCTGAGCACACATAGGATCACACAGTTCTGCCCTATACAGGTCTGCCCTATACAACTCAGTATAAAACTCCACAGCCCTCTCCCGCATCTCCCCTACCCCAGAAGTCACCCGCCCATCAGACAGCCGTAGACAATGCATACCCTTTGCTTCACCGCTCTGTCTTTCCAAACAAAAGAAGTAGAAGCTGGGAGCGTCCATCTCTTACAAGTGCTTCCTTTGCTTTAACCTGGAAAAAACTGCCCAGGTCCCTACAAAATTCAGCTAAATTAGCCTGGAGGACTACAATGCCTTGCCCCACTATCTCTACCTCCATCTCACTAATACTATGCTCTAGTTCCCCCAATACTATCCTAGCCTCTGGAGGATGAGAGCTTTTTACTGTTGACAGAAAAGCCGAATTTGGACTTTCCCCACATCCCACTATTGACTCAGAGACTCATACTCATCTCTTTGCTGCCCCCACCTTTCCCCCCAAAATCTGGAAACCTGAGCAAAAAGTGGCATCTTGTAAGAGCTTTACATTAAACTTCCAATAAGATGCATGCCGAGGCCCTGGTGAAATAGACAGCTGAGCCATGGTTATGTTGTGATCCGAAAAACCCACCGGGAGAATGGTAGCGCCCAACAGCCTATTGCTCTGATTTCTGGACATGTAAAATCGATCAAGTCGGGCTGCACTCACCCTAGCCCCAAAGACCTTCACCAATGTATACTGTCTTGTGTCAGGATATCTAGTTTTCCAAACATCCACATCGAACTGATTAATGATGTCCCTTAACACTCCCACTGACCCTGAATGAGGCTCCCCATTTCTGTATTTCGTAAAAAACATTGTACAGTTCCAGTCCCCGCCGACCACCAGCGTCTCCTCAGGCGCTACCTGTGAGAGTTCCTGTCTAAGACAAATAGAAGCCCCCTCTCTCTCCCTGTGTTAGGCGCATACACATTTATAAAGGCAAAACCCATGTTGTTAATTTCTGCTTTTACTACAAGCAGCCTACCCCTACACAACTCCTTTGAGGAGCTAATTTTTACAAACAGACCTGGTACAAAAAAGACTGCGAACCCTGCATTAAAATTTGTCCCATGGCTCAACACACTTGCCCCTTTCCACCGGAGCCCCCAATCGACTTCATTCCCCACATCACTATGCGTCTCCTAAAGAAACAACACCTGTACTTTGTACTTAGTTTTACATATTCACCCAACACACTCCTCTTTCCTGCATCTCTGGCGCCATTTATATTAAGCGAGCCTACCCAAAGAGTCTCCATTAGAAGTGGGAGAAAAGCCAGCAAAGAAAGAGACCAATAACAATGCTCAAAAAGCCCAAGTGCCAGAATAAAAATTAAAAAAATCTAAACAGCGTCTGAAGGTAGACTTTTACGCACAGTTGTGACCCACTTACTCAACTTAAACCGTTTCCTGGGTGAGAGGACACCATGCCCCTCATTTTTCATAGCATGTTGTACTGAGCTTACAAACTCTCAGATCGAGAAAAAAAAGCCTCAAGATGAACCCTTTTCCCCTTGGTCTCATTCAGGAACCTTGTCAGTTCCCTCACTGTGCATTTTGACTAGAGGTCGACCATCATGATTTTTCAATGCCGATACCGATTATTGGAGGACAAAAAAAGCCGCTACCGATTAATCGGCCGATTTATTTAAAAATATATATACAGTGGGGAGAACAAGTATTTGATAACCTGTAAAATCGGCAGTGTTTCCTACTTACAAAGCATGTAGAGGTCTGTAATTTTTATCATAGGTACACTTCAACTATGAGACACGGAATCTAAAACAAAAATCCAGAAAATCACATTGTATGATTTTTAAGTAATTAATTTGCATTTTATTGCATGACATAAGTATTTGATACAT